>NC_041404.2:157447976-157747976 GCF_900747795.2 Erpetoichthys calabaricus
ACAGATAGTACCCAGAATTCCCCAGAATGAGCAATGCTTATGACTTCACCAAAGCAACTGTATAAAAGTTTCTGGAGCATCTGAGATTACGGATAAATCCTTGTATTAGTGCCCAAATGGTTTTTTTATTATTGTCTTAATAATTTAGAAATTAGTTCTGGTTACAGGTACTTTGAGTTAGCAACTAAATCTGTCTTGATGACAGATCAGCTTGACGTTTGGCTTTGAACTTGCTTGTTCCTGGCTAAGTTTCATATCCTGGTTATTATGATTTAAAATATAATATTGTATCTCTCTAAGTTAGTAAACTTGTCGTTTAATGCAGTGGGTCTCTAACTCAATCCTCCGGACCCCAGGTGACTGAATGTTTTTGTTCCACTTGTGGCAATCAACTTTTGTTACCCGTCCTATTACACTTGCTGAACAAACAGGCCCTGGCCTAATATTACTCAATTATGTTTACCTCTTTTGTAAGTTGCCTTGGTTAAAAATGTCTGCCAAGTAAATAATTATACAGTAAATGGAAATGAAAAAAAACTTCTGTGTTTAATTGGAATCCTGGCCTAATTAAGCTGGCTGCTATTTCACAATTTCTATGTGTTGGAGGTCAATGTAGAAATAAAAAAACTACATTTGGTATATTTTTATTGGCATGTGCCATGCGTTTATGTATGTTACACGGGGATACTTTACATCAGGGGTGGGCAAAGTCATTCCTGGAGGGCCGCAGTGACCACGGGTTTTTGTTCCAACCCAGTTGGTTAATTAGAAAACAATCCTTGCCAATAATTACATTTCATGGCTTGTTGGTGCTTTATCTCTGCTATGTCAAGTCATTCTCATATCCTAGATTTTTTTTTCCATTCTAAGGATATCATCCAAATACTTTGAAGTGTAAAACGGACGGGTAATTCTCAATCCTTCACTTTTTTCTCTTCTCTTTCCTTCCAAGTATTTAATTAAACCAAATAGTGCATGATAAATACACACAGGTGTAAAGGGTAACAAGCAAAATGGAGAACTGCTGGTTTCTTTTTTCATTTGCATCTTATCGTTAATAAGGAGCAATTAAAAACCGAGAATGCAGCTGTTTAAGACTTAAATAAGCAATAAGGGTTCAAAATCTTAACGAGGGAGATAACTAAAATGAAGTAGAGCAATAAGTGCTTCTTATTAAGTAATTGGGTTGGAACAAAAACCTGCAGCCACTGCGGCCCTCCAGGAATGACTTTGCCCACCCCTGCTTTACATTGTCATTGCCTGCTTTTCTCGGTGTTCACTGGTCTACAAAAAAATATTTTTTGTTTGCTACTGGGAACTGGGAAATAATCCTCTATGAAGTTTTTTACACTGATTTCATATATGAAATCGGAATTAAGCTAGCATATCAGATTTTTCAGATACACATCATTGCCGTTTAGACACCTTTGAATATCAATATAATATATCAACACAATATCTAGAGTTTGAACTTTGTCCCACCAAAATTGTTTAAATGTGTTTATTCTGAAATCATGAGATGTTTAGAAAAACATCTAAAACATGTTTATGTCAATTTACCTCAATATAAAAGCGAGGTCAGCGTACTCAAAATTGTCTGAGGCAATTGCTTTTGCACTTGTACTGCACATCCGTCTCTCTTTGCATGAACCAACAGTAGTCACCCATCATGCTTGGAATGAATTTTCCCCGATGTCAGTTTTCCATCATCTTTATATCTTGATGAAATCTTTCCCCGTGCTCATCTTTGACATCGTTTAGATATGGTGGAAAAAAGTCGAGAGGAGAATGTAAAAATGCATCTTCAGTGACATTCTGCCTCCCGTAAACTAATATACTGTCAGCATATTCTCCACAAGCTCAGCATAATTCTTTGCTTTGTGACTGTTAAGAAAATTCTGGACAGCCTGCACGAATGAGGGTGCTGATTCAATGGGCTTCAGTTTCATTTTGAACTCATCGTCAAGCATCAGTTCATGGATTTCAGGGCCAACAAAAACACCTTCCTTAATTTTGACTTCACTTTTCTCGAGACCAAACTTATTTCTTAAATGCTGAAACGCATCGCCTTTACTGTCCAGTCACCCTAGTTGCCCAAGACCTGGAACATCATAACTAAAAGATGGGACGTGCTGGACGAAAATGGTTTTCAGATTTGGAGTCAGCAAGTGAAATTTGTTAAAGTAAGGTGAAAGAATCCCAGTAGCAAAATGCTTGTTGACCAGTGTTACTTAATCCATTAGCACATTAGTGGGGTCTGACATTGAAGTAGCTCCAGCAATTCATCATTCAGGGTTGTTTGCCCTGCTCTGCTCTGCTCCTTGTTAATTGTCATTATTAGGATTCAATTAAGAGAGAAAACCACACAGAATAAAAGTAAATTAATTGGAAAATAACAACACTATTTAAGTATTTAAAGTTATAGCAAAGAAATACCAACATTTATGAAAGGCATATAAATGTAAAAGTCAATAGGTGCACACAACATGGCAAAATGGATGTGAAGCCTTAAAAACACCCAGAAACTCAGCCTCACGACAGGCAGCCTGACACCAAACTCTTCAGGCAAGCTTTGGGCTACACAGGCCCAAAATGAGGAACTGGCTTTCAAACTACCCCAAAATGCTTTTCAAGGTAGAGGAACCATCAACACCTCTGGCTTGAGTGACAAGTATACAGGCAGGGATTTGTTTTCTAGTTCACAAAAGAAGAACAAAACTGGAAAAGGGCAAAATACGGGGAAAAGGATTTGCTTAGTAAAAAAAAAACAGGTCCTATCTGAATTCATAAGACAAAATCTAGAAAAACAGAAGCAAAAAATCCATAAACTAGAAAATACAACACAAAATTCACTCTTGGAATGATAATCAGTGAATCACTGCTGGCACTTTCACCTCAATAGAAAGACTGAAGGGGGGACCCAACAGCAGTGACATCAGTGTGGTACCACCTCTTGAAAGTTCCACTGGCAAAACGCATGGAATTAAAGCAAAGAACATAAAAACACTAATATATACAACCTAAATCATAATTATATATATTCTAAAAAAATACATAATTACAATAAACACATGAACAATACTTTTAAAACAATAACAAAAAGGAAAATACACACAAGTCAGGGGATAAGCTGAGGCTGAAACATAACAACACTGCTGTGAATGTCATCTAAGAGAAGAGAAAAAAACAACCAGCTAATTCAATGAGATCAGTTTGAAGGAAATGACAAAGTGATTGTAAAACTGGGGGAACAAAAACCTGAAGCCACATAGGGTTCTAGGGCCGAGGCTGAAAAGCATGGCTTTAAGGGTAAGGAGTGAAGGGTCCTAACAGCCAACAGCTGTGTGATGCTGGCTTGAAGAACATTATTAAAGGAAATACATCTGGAGAGACATCACCAAGACTGGCACCACAGACTGGCACAGTGGGCTTTACTCACAGTAGGAACCTTTTGTGGACCACACAATCCATCCTTGCGTTATCCTGTGTAAAATGCTTAGATCCGGTTATAGTAGCATAATACTCCCCGTGAAAGGCACTATAATTTTTTTACCTACAACCTAAATCTCACTGAGCAGTCGACTTATAAATAATGCATGTGATTATGATAATGAAAATAGTCCCCTGTGGCAGCACAGATTCTCTAAGGAGATGAACTTTACCTTCAAATTTATTATGCAAATAATCGACATCCGTAATGAAGCTGTTGTAAGGCAGCAGGAAACCCACTCCAGCCAGAAGCATTGCAAAATAAATCCCATGGTAACGGTCCTCAGGTTCAGGGTCTTCAAATGCTAGCAAGAAAGAGAATGGAAAGTTAGGAGGATTTACAAATTAAACATCAAAGAAGTGCAGAGTGCAGCGTGAGCATTTAGATGCACCATCGTGTCTCTCTTGAGGGCCTCTTAATGGATGAAGTCCAGGCTCACTTGAATTGCCAGGTAATCCCTGTCATGGTACATGTTTAAATGTCCACATGGCTTTGATCCTCGTAATGAGTGGGAGAAGGTGTCTGACCATGCAGAATGTCAGTGTTTGTCACTTCACTCTATTTCATTTGACTTGATGAGGGGAGCCATGACAACACACCTAGCAGGTTGGACCAGTTCACCCTATCCCGAGAAAGAGACTTCATTTCCTCTGGGAGTATTTCCGGATATTTTTATGCCGCTTAAAAGATGGTATCATCCCTGGAGAGGTGGCATAGTGGTGCAGTGGAAACTGTGCTGCTTCACTGGATTGTCTGTGTGACACTGGAATATTCTTAGAATCTTTGTGGGATTTACTCCTGCTGTTCTAATTTCCCTCCCACATCTCAAACACACATACTAGTTAGGTTAGTTGGTGATTATTGACGCAGTAAAAATGTTTCTATTTACACAAGCAGACCTTGTGATTGACCATTGCACTGTCCAGAGCTGTTTCGGTCACAGAAACCCTAATTTACAGCAGCCATACCACATGCACTTCAAAACATGTCATCCACCTGAAGCTAAGCTAAGAACTTGGATGGGAGCCCAACCAGAAAAACCTTGGGTTGCTGCTAGAAGAGGTGTTGTTGAAGCCCGCAAGGGGCGCTTACCCTGTGGTTTGAATGTGGATTTCAATGCCCCAGTGCAGTGATGGGGACACTGTGCTGTAAAAATAATGCCATCCTTCAGATGAGATATAAAACCAAGGTCCTGATTCTCTGTGGTCATTAAAGATCTCTGAGCATCGTTCATAAAAAGCAAGGTGTTTCCCAATGTCCTGGCTAAATTGTCCACTATGGCCCTGACATTCTGGACCCTAATCATTCCCTGTCTCTAACTGGCTCTCTATTTCTCACCCCTTCACCACCCTAACGGCTAATGTGTGGTGAGCATACTGGCTCAAAATGGCTACCATCATTCAGGTGGATGCTTCAAATTAGTGGTGGCTGAAGTGGCTCCCCACTCACTATGAAAAGCTCTTTGAGTACCTTGAAAAGCACTATATAAATGTAATGAATTATGATTATTATTAGTTAATGAGTATAAGTGGGTATAAGAATGTTGTCTAATCATTCCATCATGTCGTAGGTCTTCTCCAAGTGAGTCATGCTTGAGACAATTTCTACTGAAGATACTTGGGGGGCACATCCTCATCAAATATTCAAATCAATTCAGCAAGCTCTGCTCACTTCAGAGAAACAGCATTTATGATACTGTGTCTCCACCCTTGGGAATGGCAGCCACAATGTAAGGCAGAGGGTGACCCCAGTAGTCATGCATACTAATCTCATTTTAGCCACCCATGATTGAAATCAATACACAGAGCTTTGAGAATGAGGGTGTAGGAGGATCAATAAAGCAGAAACTTCACCGGAGGACTTAGCTCCAATGTTTTTGGACTGAAAGAAATGAAAAGCATCATTTATAAACCCTGTGACAGATTGTGGCCAGCGTCTTTACCTGCCGTGGACGCTTCCTTAAGGGAAGGATGGGGGGAGATGGCTTTTGAAGGGCACTGTCTCCCCCAAACTGCTATTTGGCAGCCCCACTGGGGTGTAACGGCCCCTCTGAGTCTGAGTTGACTTGGTATTGGTCTGCTCAGCACTGTTGGGTTCCAAGGATGCTGCCAGGGGAGCTGCGGGAACTGCAGAGCCCTACATTGGCTAGAGTAACTCCTGACCTCCCTACCGAGCTACCTGAGGTTTAAAAAGGAGCCAGCTATCTCAAAAAACGAGCCAGAGTCGCGTCGGAAAAGATGAAGCTTGTCAGTGGAAGCAGAAAAACTGAAGTAGGGAGAAAGGACTGTCCATTTGTGCTATTTGGTGCGGTGTTGAGCTGTGGGGAGCAGGGAAACAGAGCACTCCAGCTGAAAATAAACGTGTCTTGTGCTGGACTTGTGCCTCTCGGTCTGGTGTGTTCGGTGTTTGGGGAGCTCAACACCCCCTGGGTTCTGCAAGCTCAAACTAAATAAAGAGAAAACAGAAATTTTAGTGCTTGGCAATAATGGATATAATGAGGTTATTAGAAATAAACTTGATGCATTAGGATTAAAAGTCAAGATGGAGGTAAAGAATTTAGGGGTAACTATTGACTCTGACCTGAATTTTAAATCACATATTAATCAGATTACCAAGTCAGCATTTTTTCACTTAAGAAATATAGCAAAACTTATAACATTGCAAGATGCTGAAAAATTAGTTCACATTTTTGTTTTCAGTCAGCTAGATTACTGTAATGCACTCCTCTCAGGACTACCTAAAAATCCAAGCACATCACCCCAGTTTTGATGTCACTACACTGGATATCTGTGTCATTTAGAAATTACTTTAAAATACTGTTTATGGTTTACAAAGCCTTAAATAATCTCACTCCATCTTATATTTTGGAATGTCTTACACCTTACACTCCAAATCGTAACCGTAGATCTTCAAATGAGTGTCTGCTTAGAATTCGAAGAGCTAAACTTAAAAGAAGTGGTTAGGTGGCCTTCTGCTGTTATGCACCTAAAATCTGGAATAGCTTACCAATAGGAATTCGCCAGGCTAATACAGTGGAGCACTTTAAAAAACTGCTAACAACACATTACTTTAACATGGCTTTATCATAGCTTCATCTTAGTTAAATCCTGATGCTCTGCATATTCAATTAATTATCATTATTATTCATGGTGGCTCCAAAATCCATACTAACCCCTACTTTCTCTTCTGTTCTTTTTCCGGTTTTCTGTGGTGGCGACCTGCACCACCACCACCTAATCAAAGCACCGTGATGTCCTTACATTGATGGATTAAAGGCCAGAAGTCCACATGACCATCATCATCCAAATTCTTCCATGAGAACCCTGAATATAATGAAGACTGATTGAGGTCATTTGTGTTAGGTAGAATGCCTAGATGGGGCTGGGTGGTCTCGTGGCCTGGAACCCCTGCAGATTTTATTTTTGTCTCCAGCCGTCTGGAGTTTTTTTTTTTTTTTTTTTTTTTTTTTCTGTCCTCCCTGGCCATCGGACCTTATTTTTATTCTATGTTAATTAGTGTTCCCTAATTTTAATTATTTATTTTGTCTTTTTTCTCTTTCTTCATCATGTAAAGCACTCTGAGCTACATTGTTTGTATGAAAATGTGCTATTGAAATAAATGTTGTTGTTGTTGCAACCCTTACTAGACATATTGGAGTAGTCGCTTAAAAAAGGTAAATAGCCTGAGTACTGGAAAGTTGCAAATGTGAGTCCAGTCTTCAAGAAGGGAGACAAAATGGATCCTGGTAATTACAGATCTGTAAGTCTTCCTTCTGTGTCATGCAAAATTATGGAAACTATAGTAAAAAATAAATGAGAAAAGTATCTACAGTATATGTAAGTAAAATACAAAATAACAGCCAGCTTAAGTTTTTGAGAGGAAGATGTTGCCAAATGAAACTTTTAGATTTTTTTGAGCAAGCTATTAGAGTAGCTGACAAAAGCAAAGCATATGACATCATTTGCTAAGACTTTCAAAAAGTCTTTGACTCAACAGCAAAGATTGATTTTGAAACTAGAAGCCATTGGCATGAGAGGTAACCTACAAAACAGGATCTCAAGTTGGTTAACTGGCAGGAGACAAGGAGTAGAGTTAAGAGGAGAGTGAGGAGTGAGCGGAGTCCCTCAGGGGTCTGTCCATGAGCCATTACTTTTGCTGATTTATATTAATTACGTTAATTTTGGTGTAATTAGCAAACTTGTGAAATTCTCAGGTGATCCTAAAATTGGAGGAATGTCAGACTCTGAGGAGGCAGGAAAACAAAAGACCATGACAAGCGTTAGAACTTGAAAACCCTTGGAATATGCAATTTAATGCAAAAAGAGCAAAGTGCTGCACATTGGCTACAGGAACATCACTTATAAGCACATGATGGTAGACCCTATTACAGAAGATGCAACCTCTGAAAAGGATTTAGGGTTTATGTTGACATAATGTTGTCAATGTCTAAGCAATGTGAAGAAACAATTAAAAAGGCAAATAAAATGTTAGGTTATATTGTAAAAATAGTTGAATATAAATTAAGAGACATTATACTCAGACTATATAATGCACTAGTGAAACCACATCTGGAGTATTGTGTGCAGTTCTGATCACCACAGCACAAAAAAGACATAGCAGCACTTGAAGCTGTGCAGAGTTGAGCAGCCAAGTGCATCCCAGGACTTCAGGACACGTCCTACTGTAACAGAATTAGACCCGTTTAGTCTCGAGCAGGGGAAACTCCATGGGGATCAAATCCAAGCCTTCAAAATTCTCAAAGGTGTTGATAAAGTCGATCTAGCACAATTCTTTCAGCTAAACAGTGAATCTCGTGCACAAGGACACCCGTGGAAATAAAAACTGAAGCCAGGAAGCATTTCTTTATGCATTGAGGAATTGCAGGAATCTGGAACAAACTACTAAGAGATGGGGTTGAAGCAGAAACCTTGATAACCTCTGAGAAGGATCTGGATTAGATATTGGGACAGCTTCGCTATTAGCTAAACAAACAAGCTTGATGGACTGAATAGTCTTCTCTTATTCTCAAATTTATGTTCTTGTTTTAGTATCATTTCCTAGTTTGAGACAGCATTGTGGCCATTACACTGGTTAATCTCACAATGGCCTATATTTATTATTAAGGTTGCTTTTACTGCAGACAACTGCTTTCCCCTAAACTGTTCTGAACACATGATTATGATACGTTAAGCCAATGTCACATTACAGAACTTCTAGTCGGGGGGCGAACTTAATGACTGCAGTGGCAGATCACGTCACCTGGGTATGTCTAGCTATACGTCTAGTTACCGCTAGGGTCATCAAATTATGGCACTGTGTGGTGACTTTCCAGTACAACTCCACAATTGCAAAGTGCTGCCTGACAGAGCTGGTTCCCACACAAAGGGTTTACAGGTATGACGTGTTCAGCTGCCGTCTTTGCCCTTTTTTTTTCCATTCCATCGTGGTGTATAAAACGCCACACAACAAAACACATGAGCCGCTCTTCTGTTTGCAAGGTCAAAAAGCATTGCTTATTCCTCATTGCTGCATTATGTGCATTGTACTTTCAGCTGAGCACTCATTGTTTGTTAGCTCCCACACATGCAGTGCCCACCCCTACGACTATAAAGGCAAAATGACACCTGCTAGAGTCAGACTAGTTGGACTGAGTCACTGGGGATGCCACAGTACATGAATGGCTGGTCATTGGGAGGGCAACACAACCCCCCCGACTCTCAAAGATTATGTAAATGAAGTCTGTGACTGTTAAAGTCATGTGATGTGACATGGGCTTCATAGGCAGTGAAAACTGATTGCGTGTATGCAGTTTGAAAGTCAAACTCATCTATGGTGAGGACCCCGAGAAAGAACAATCAACAAAGAGCACTGCCATGTTAGATATCAACAAGTCAAATCTTACTTGGGACAGCCACACTTGGACACATTTCAGGATGAAAGTAAATTTGTGAAGACATTCTATGTAATTAATTGAGGACCTGTAAGCATCATGTACATTAATTATAAACACACAGTGCCACACAAGTGCCCATTTTGTCCAGTTCGTGGAGCCGTATCCTGTGCCAGCAGCATCAGTCACAGCAGAGACACAAGCCCAAGGATAGGTTTCGGTTTATCACAGGGCATGGATTCAGAGTGTTAACTCAATAGGGAGAATCTGGTTAAGAAATCGCAACTCCACTACAAGGTCAAGTAAACAAAAATAGCAACTTTTAAAAAATAACACCACATTCTCAAACATATTTGACCAAAGTCAGTGTCTGAGTGTATCACAGCATCTTTAGGCACAAAGAAGGAAACAGCTTTAGTCAGAGCACCAGTCTTTTCCAGGGCCCACTCACACACACGGGGTCAATTTGGGATCATCAAGTAACCTAATGTGAAATATCCAGAAGAAAAACACACGACTAACAAGCAGACTCCACCTGAACAATCACCTGGAATAGGATCTGAACTTGGGATACTGGTATCTGTGCTATACCAGTGCTACCCACTGTGCCCACATGCTGCTGCCAGGGGAGGCTCTGGTCTCTCCGACTCTGAATTGAATATTGGAAATACTGGTGGCTAGCATTATCAGTAAGACAAGAAAAACTGAAATCCATTTCTGGCCATTAGCCATATTAGCAGGTCCAGGATGAGACAAAGCAGCTCTGCTTTTGTGCTCTGTTGCCAATAGACAGTTGTGACTGGCTGTTTGTTCAAAAGTATACATCCTCTCATTGCATTTATCAAATAAATTGCTGGTAGTTCTAAATCACTTCAATAACTTTAAACATCTTTATAACTTTACTTACCACAAGCTTAGGGTTTGTGTCCTCTAATGTGGGGTGTAGCACCCCCCCTCCCCCCCCCCCCCCCTCCTTCCTATGGCTGTGCCCATTTCTGCAGGCAGTTTAGTGAATGCCTCACAGAGCCAACCAGGTGGACTTGCCATCCACAAGGCTGATGTTTTGAGTGCAGTGTGACAAGAATTAGGGGCACAGACCACTCCATCAGTATTTTATAAAGAAATGTATAACATAAATAAGAATAAAACACAAAGCAATACAAGAAATGGTAATGTAGCAAGTTGCGCTGCTGTCCATATTTCTTGAATCCCCCCCCCCCCCCCCCCGTTCAATTTCTTGTAGGGGTGCATTTTGTGTGAAAACATGTTGTCCCTCTGTTTTGTAAGGTTTCATCTGGATATTCCACTTTCTACCCACAGTCCAAAGAGTGCTCAGATGTTGTTAAGTGGTTCTAAATCGGTCAGAGTGACTGTGTCTGCAGTCCTCAGGCTTCCATTAGGCTGCATATATACATAATAAAAGCCATTTATTCCTGCATAGCTATCTGCACTGAGTGCAGGCTGAAACGACAATATGACAACAGCACAGATAACAGCACAGATGAAAGGTGTTATATGATACAAATAGATAGATAGATAGATAGATAGATAGATAGATAGATAGATAGATAGATAGATAGATAGATAGATAGATAGATAGATAGATAGATAGATAGATAGATAGATAGATAGATAGATAGATAGATAGATAGATAGGTTCCCTGCCTACACAAGAATCTGGGCATAGGATGCCATCTGAAGAGTGGGTATGCTGGCATCCTGGCAGGATTAGATGGAGGAGCATTACCCGGCCAGGAGGCCAGCTTGGAGAAGGACAGGGAAGCTGCATTGTTCAAGCTACATGCTCCCCCAAACTGATAGGTGGCAGCAATCCTCGAGTCAGGTACACCAGGGCATGCTGGGTGTTGTAGTACCGTAAAGCAGCCTTGTGAGGGTCCCTGGGTGCCACCAGGAGATACTATTAAGAGCTGTGCTCCTTGGTTTTGAGGACTTCTTATTGACTCGGAAGTACTTCCATCGGGCTATGCCCTGGCACTGGAATTACTGCCAGATCCTAAATAAAGGGAGACATTCAACGTTCATCTAGATGGGTTGGAGTTCGGTGGAAGTGGACAAAGCTCGCCTGTGAGGAGTGGAGTAGAAGAAGGAAGAGAGGAAGAAAGAGTGTGGATTTGTGTTGATAAGTGTTAAAGAAGCCTTTTGTAGGGAAATTGATAATAATAAATCTTATATTTGAACCTGTGACTTGTGCTTGTGTGGTGGTGTCTGAGGTTTGGGGTGCTGCAATGCCCCCCCCCCCCCCAGATAGATAGATAGATAGATAGATAGATAGATAGATAGATAGATAGATAGATAGATAGATAGATAGATAGATAGATAGATAGATAGATAGATAGATAGATAGATAGATAGAAACTGTATTTTTGTAGATATATGAATTAAAATACTAGTTTTCCCCAACAGACTCCTGACTGTTAAACAACAGAACAGCTTATCCCAAATATATTTGTATCGATTTTATACTGTGTGTTTATATACTTTAAAAAAACAGCATAATATGGAGATTGCATAAGATATATCCATCCATCCATTTTCCAACCCGCTGAATCCGAACACAGGGTCACGGGGGTCTGCTGGAGCCAATCCCAGCCAACACAGGGCACAAGGCAGGAACCAATCCTGGGCAGGGTGCCAACCCACCGCAGGCATAAGATATATGTGCCTAATTATTACATTTATTAAAGTACCTGGCTTGTGTGTATTTTCTGCTTGGTTGTTGTTCCGGTTTATTCTGATTATCGCCTCTTATGTTTTTGTGTTAGTTCCGTGTGGTCTGTTTATTATTTGTGTTCTATGTCTTTATATGTTCAGCCATTTCTTGCGTTTTGTGGGTGGAACCTCCAGGAGGCGGGGCCACCCTGATATCACTGCTGCTGGGTCCTCCTCCACCTGCCTTTATTTTGAGGTCAGGCAGGGTCATCCAGCAGCAGATCACTAAATGTTGTAGGAGTTATTTGTGAGTATTGCTTTTCTTGTCATTTCTAGTTTATTGCATATTTCTTGCTTGTCCGTCGATTTGCCTTGTGATTGTGCCTAGGGACTTGTTCAACTAGATATGCCTTTTAGGCAAATAGTTGTCGCCGTATTTTGTTCTATTTTTACTATTTATGCTCTTTACTGATTTTTGCTAATAAATTCTCAAGTATTAAAGTTTTTTTTGGATTGTCTCTACTAGCCAGAATTTTATGGTGTCTCCCTCCATCCAGGTAAGACCATATCTGGGTTAAATAAACGCAAATGAAGGCAGATGATAAACAGTAATTGAGCATTTGCATAACATGAAATTTAAACTTTTGCTCAATGCAGCAATGCTATTAACTTCATCACTTCTACACATCTCCATACTGTTGTTTGTACGAGTTTATTATAAAATCACTGGACCAACCTGAATGAAAGATATGGAAGAAGCACCAGGCCGTATCACACCCGGGAAAAACTGAGAATGAGCTATAAAAGAGAAGCAATTGAAAATATTGTGCACAAATATCTACTTGTAATAAGTAATGACATACTGGGTTCTGTGAATGCAAGGACGCCCTTGTCAGGGATGTCTTTAACTTGGCTGTCCTCCTCCTCCAGCTGATAGCTCTCAAAGCTGAAGCTCATGACGACGTTCCCCTCTGGGGTGAGGACCGGTGTGCCCCTCTTTCGGCTCTCCACTCCCACCGATCCCATCCTCAAGTCCTTTTCTCTTGCTGTAGCCAGTGCTCCCTAAATGGAAAACACAAACTGAAAGTTAGCACATGTTTTGGGTAGGAGAAACAAACAAAAAGATATTCAAGTCCAAACAAACCCTAAACTTAACAGGATCCTGACAAAAGTGAAGGAGTAAAGTTGCTAAAGGCCGAATCAAAAGCCCTTTGAGGCAGTAAATTTGCAGTGCTGCTTGAACAAAGGAAAAGTGAAGAATTTACGCTCATTTTCAGAACGACTTCAGTAGAAATAACGTGAGAAATCAAAGCACCACAAAGTGAAGGAGTGAAGTAGCATTTTTATCACAGCTATACCAAAAGCAAAGTGAATGGCTAAAATGACTCTCGGGCACTTTTCTCATAGGAATAAAGTGGGAGAAAATCTGCTCTTCAAGACTTCGCCAGAAGAACCATAATGAAGAAATAAAAGTGCTTTTCAAGCAAAAGCGCTGCTGCAGCATTACTATGAAATAAACATGCTGAGGGAGCTAAGGTCCTCTGTAACTCCATTTGAGCACTTAGAGGCAGTAAATCTGCTCTTTAACGCACTTATAAATAGGGTTTAGTTTTCCATGTTTTCCCATTTTATCAACTTATCTATGAGTACAAATATAGTTCAGAATCAATTTCGGATTTTGCTTTTTGTTTAATTTGTTTTGAAAGGGTCGCAAATATTTCATTTTCTGATGCCATTTTTTTTTTCTTGGGCACTTCCTTTTTGTGGACCAGTTGCTCACATGTCACTGTGGAAAGTCATCCGGAGGTACACGGCACATGATGTCACAGTTGTGATGGTATAAAGGTCATTGTTTCATTTCCAGACTACCCCACATACAGATACTCAAAAATCAAATATAATTTATCAAAGAATGCAACTGCAGACTTGATGGGAAACTAAGCTCAGAGCATTGAAGAGACTAACCAGCCCCAACATATAAGTACAATTCTAAATCAGGAAGTGAGACACCTGCATCACACCCACATTGGATTAAAACTGCAAGATTCATTCTTTGCCATTCCAGATAAAACTGGAGAGCAGACAAGAAACCTCTGACCAATAAGAAGGGCAGGCTGTAAAGGAATCATGAAGCTTATAAAGTTATATCCTGGAACAACATTAATTTTCATAGTGGCCAGACGGGACTAAAAAGACATTGGGATATTTAACCATGACTAGACTGAGGATTTGATGTCTGCAGAGATACAACACAAGTTTGAGTTAGAAACACCATTCCCAGAGGTCAATGGCCAAATACTTAAACTGGCCCATAATGGGGATAGACACCCAGAAAGTTGCAGAATAACTAGAACCATTAAGTGATAGTAAGGAGGATTTCAGCCAAATAATTTTATACCCTGATATAATTTTAAAGTATTTGCCAAGAGTGTTCCCTAAATATAGGTGTATGTCCTCAGAATAAAGAAAAATTCAATGGCTCTCATTATGAGGAGAGATTGACATACTGTAAGTAATTTAGAAGTACAAATGGCCTCAGCCAGCGGCCATAATAAGAAAAGGAGAAGATAATGTGTGAATTTGTGAGAAGCACAGCTGAAGGAGTGGATTATAATGTTTTTAATCATGCCCACAAACTCAACATTAAATCTTGTCCAGGACCTGCCAGAGAAATGACCAATTTGATCAAATGCCTTTTTTTAGCTTTAAGGGAGAGTAAAGAAAGCTATAGAGAAAGAAAAGAAGGGAGCTGCCTTGATTATATGAAGCAGTCATTTGAAATTATCCAAGACAAAATGGCAACAGATAAAGGCTATGTGCCAAGACTTTAGCAAAAATTTTCACATCTGAATTCATTAGGGATAACGGCCTAACATTGTGACACTGGGTAGGGTCTTTACCTTGTTTTAGTAGGGGAGTGATTGCAGTGTCGAGTCTAGGATTTAAATACTGAGAGGAGATGCATGCATTCAGCATTTATAAGAGGCGTAAAGAAAGCTGTTCCTAAAAGTCTGAAATGAAGTCAGACAGACTCCCATCAATTCCTTGGGATTTGCCTTTATTCATAGAGCTCACAGCCTCCTTCAGCTCGTCCAGAGTAACAGGGATGACAAAACATAATGCTTCCTCCTCTGCAAGGCCAAATTAATGAATCAAAAAAGATCAGCAGACTGCAAATATCTGAAATATCAATAGAAAAAATGTTTGTTCATTTGCTTAGGATCATTAGCGATTGCACTAAATTCCATCCTGATACCAGAAATTATAGGAAATTACTTATTATGATAGACACAAAGAGCTAAGAATTTACTGGACTTGGTCCTGATGCAATGGATCTGAAGCTCTCCTTATTGCAAGAGCAAAGAAACAATAGCAAAGAAATTCATAAAATAACAAAAATACAAAGATGAAACAAAACCAAAAAAGAAAAATGAACATTATAGGAGAAACTGTAATTAAATAACAAAAAAAAGGACAACATAAACAAGAAATAAACTTCAGGCAAGGAAACAATTCCAGCTGTACCAAAACAAAAGGAAACATCCACTAATTTTCAGCATATACCACCACTCCTCCTCTTTCAATACTGGCCAATCAAAAACACTGTTAGTATGCTGAGTTAATTTTATTTTCACTTTTTCTTTTCGTTTTTTAACCTTTTCTTGCACATTGTCTCTCATGAAACCAAAGTAAATATAATAATACATCCTGGAAGCAACATGACAGAGTAAGTCTGAACTTCTAGAACTGCTACAAAAGAAATACTGTTTCACCATGGAAGGGTTTTGGGGTGACCCTATCCTAAAACATAGATGCTTTTATTCTGTTATGTAGACCCACACATATGTCCTTCACCAATACTCTTGTTTTCAAGTCCCTGCAACTCACTTGTCCTGAAAGGAGAAACAGCTCAGCAGTTGCAATGTACTAGCAATGGGCACTAGAGATCTGCTACTGTGTGACACTTTTCCTATTAGTAGACGTCTCCTCTTTATTCAGTTATACCCCATATATCAACATGGAGCAAATACTAAATGCAAGCAAGGAGAGCAGGTAATACATTTTTTTTGAGTCATTATACAGAAATGATAATGGCAAATCACCATCAATACAACCTGACTATTCCAAGAGCTGTCCTGGACGATGCTGGCCAACACACCCCAAGTGTGCATGCGTTGATTCTCCTAAGGTTACATTGCTGCATCTCATGACATGTTTTCTTCCTCCTTCTCCTCTTTCTTGATTCTCTCCTCTCTCCTCTCTCCCATAATTTCACATTAAGCTGCTGACTTTTTTAGAAGATTTTCAGGGTCACGGTGAACACATCTCAGCCCCCCTCTGTCCAATGTCTCCTCGACAGGCCATATCAGTTCATGTTTACGAGGTTTGTTTGTGCGAATATACTCAAATGTTTAAGGGATTCCCTTCCAGGCATGTGGAAAGTCCAGAAAACGGCTGTTTTACCATTTAAAGTTTCATCTTGCTAGACTGCCATTTGGCAGTTATAGGTTAAATTTTTGGTAGTTTAGCCTTCTGTCTGCTGTCTCTACTAACACATCCTCTTTCTGTGATTAAAATGTTCTAATTCTACAGATTTCAAGTGTTCAAGTAAAAGAAAATTGCACTTAGGGTTTTAAATATCAGAAAATACAGGGCTATTCAAAATGAAAAAGCAGATTTCAAAAATGTATTTCAAACAAACTGTATAAGACAGAAACACATTCCGCACATCACTGAATAGAGGAAAGTTCAAAGTTTAAAAATTCAACTTCAAGAAGATTCAAATGACTTCATTTTCACGCCTCATTCCCACTTGGAGGTCCGGCGTTACCTGAACGACAACATTCCAGGACGATGGATTGGAAGAGGTGGACAGCAAAATCTTACTCATCGTCTATGGCTTCCCAGGTCTTCAGACCTTACTCCCTGCGATTTTTATCTATGGGGGTACAAAGAAAGAGTGTTTGTTCCACCTATGCCCACTAATCTTCAAGATTTGCGAGGTCGAATTGAGGAAGCTGTGAATTCAGTAACTAGGTACCACATGGCTCTTGTGTGGCAAGAAATGGTCTACCGTTTTGATGTTTGTCGCGCTACACATGGTGCTCATGTTAAGTGCATGCAACCTCAAGGACCATAGAACCAAACTTTGAACTTTCTTCTATCCAGTGATGTGCGGAATGTGTTTCTGTCTTACACAGTTTGTTTGAAATAAATTTTTGAAATCTGTTGTTTCATTTTGAATATAATATAATATATATAATATAATATAATCCCTTTAAAGCACAAGAAATCTAACGTAATAAAATCACCTTCCTCTACAAATACATTCAGAGAGTAAAGTTGCTCTTCAGTGCTTCTCTAGCATAGACAGACTGCCTGTCTTCCAACATACACAAAGCGAGGTAGCAAATCTGCCCAGCGAGAACAGACGCACATGGAGGGAGTAAACCTGCTCTCCAGCCCTGCTGTAGCAAACGTAATGCGAGGAATCTGACTTGACCTTTGGAGCTATTAATGCAGACTTGAGACAGGAAAGTAACACTGCTACAGCACAAGAGCTTTTAAGGAGTAAAGCTGCTTTTCAGTGTTGTGAAATCAAAGAACTACTTCTGTGATTACAAGTGTTTTGAAAAATTGGATGGAACTGCCACCTGTACAGAATTATTTCTGTGATGTCAGCAAGAACATTGCCTACATGTTTGGAAAAATTCAGAAGAAGGAATACCTATCTACCTTAAACTGAGATCCTGACTCTCTGTGGTATAGGAATTTTCACGATTAATAATCAATAAGATGGCCATCCAGGATGATGTCATAATAATGTGGGTTATAAAAAAAGAAATTTTAACTTAGTTAATTAATCACCAGTTTTGTCTTTTTTATTAATCCAATAATTCTGCAGTTGTCCTACTTTATCTACCTTACCTTTCTCTGTTGTAGTAGAGGGCCTCCAGCCTTTATATACAATTTAATGATAAACCCAAGGATTGTAGAAGTTTGATAAATGAATATATGTTGTGAAGACAGCCGGGATCATGACCCTGCAGGGATGCCTCCTTAATGGAAGAATTGGGGAGATGGCTTATGAAGGGCACTATCTCCCCCAAGCTGCTATTTGGCAGCCCCCCTGGAGTGCAACAGCACCTTGCATTCCAATAGGGCTGTATGGGAATTGGTATTTGTCGGCTCAGCCCTGTTGGGTTCCAGGGGTGCTACCAGGGGGTGCTGCAGGAACTGCTGAACCCTTTTATATTGGGCTCCCGCCTTTCCTGGAAGTACTCCTGGGCCACAATTATACGACACTGGAAGTACTCCTGGGATTTTGAATATAAGGAGCCACCTGCCTTCATTCAGGGAGTCAGAGTGGTGGGGAGGCCGACGCTTGCCTGAGGAGGAGTGGAGAAGGCTGTGACGGAGAAAAGAGACAAAGTGCTGTGATTTATTATACTGTGCTTTATTCTGCGCTGCTGTAGCTGTGTTTGGTGCTGGTGGGAAACTTGGGAATCATTTCCCACTACATAAAAGCCTTGTGCAGATTTTGGGGAAATGGCGTACCCCCCTGGTGATCACAATATGTATACTGACATATAAGCCTGCTCGCAGATACACAAGACAGAATACATATAATATATAGGCTTGCTGTTTACTGGTTATTTAGAGTTCTACTATATCTTAGTATAGATAAATAGTTTTACGATGCCAAGTCTTTATGGATGATGACCGATTTTGTGTGGATTTGTTGCTTTGTTGTTGCTTTGGGTTCACGTGAAGGATTCTTCATGTGTTGGAGTATATTCTATCTCTTTGCTGCATGATGCTTGTCAGTGCTTTGTTGCTTCCTCGGCTTGCCTTCTGCTGTCTTTTGCCACTTCATAGAGAGAAGTCATTACTCATTCTGGCCCAAGAGTTTAGACGCTGAAATTTACTTCTTGAAGTAATGGCTTCTCAGCCCCATCAGACTACTGGAACACAGCTTTGGTTTGACAGACTGGGTCTCAGCTTCAGGTTCACAAAGATAAAACTTTATCAGCTTTGGCTTTCCAAGAAAGTGTCTCATAGCTTTTAGGTTCTGAGATCAGGATTCAGATGTTTTTGGTCATTTTGGAGAGTTCCCCCTCCATGAGCGAATCCCAAAGATGGTGCCCAGAGAGAATCCATGAACTTCTCTTTACTTGCCATTCTCTCCTACTCCTCCCACTTACTTTGAGAGAGATGGGGTGCTTGTGGTTTTAAAGGAAGGCTGAACCATCTCCAGATTGGATTAAAGTCACTTCCAGTTACAAAATATAGGGTGGTCCAGATCTAACTATGCAACTTTTAATGCAATGCACCACCCTGTAAGTGTCTTCTAATAGGCAAGTTCTGTCCATCCTAGTTGTCATCCCTTGAATTATTGGGCTTTGTCCTTGCTTGAGTCCACTTCGTGCCTTCTAACTCAAGAGACCTGCAAAGGGCCCTCTAGAGAGATGTCAGGTCACCTGTGATTTACACCATTGTTTTCAGATGAAGTCTAGGCAGATCCTGGTACAAGATGGAGTTCAGTCACTTAATTTGGAATGCAAATGGAGGTTTTGTGCAGCTGGATGCCTGTATCCTTGTTAAATCTGTTTTCTAAACAGGCCTGGTGTGCCACTGAAGCCTAGCAGAATGGCCAATATGAACTTTTTCCTACAGTGATCATAAAAGATCCTTTGGCCATCTTTTTTAAAGAGTAGGGTGTTTCCCGATGTCCTGGCAAAATTGCCCATCACGACCTGGTCATTCTGGCCTCCTAATCACCCCCTCTAATTGGCTAGCTATCTCTCTCACCTCTTTATCACCTAATAACTAATGTATGATCAGCACACAAAATGGCTTCCATCACATCATGCAGGTGTTTGAAGTGGCTCCCCTCTGTCTACGTAAATCGCATTGAGAGTCCTTAAAAGCACTTTATAAATGCAGTGTCTTCTTGTTCTGCAAGGCCATACCATACTTTATTTCCAGTAACTTTCAGTGTTAAAGGCCAAACACAGAACACAAATGAATAAAGTGGTCCATCAGTGATACTTAGTGGGAAGAACAACACAATAGCTGACGTTATAAACCATAACCAGTCCACACAGCAAAATAGGCCACTGAAATGATGTTATGATATTCTGCTGCTGCTCAAAGGATTATTGTGAGAAATAAAGATAACCAGGAGATGGAAGTGGAAAAGAATAATCATAGTAAGAAAGGAAAACCAGGTCAGTGTCAAAAAAGATCAGGCAATCAAAACACAAAACAAGAATCAGAGGTCGAACGCAAAAAGAAGACTAAAAGCCAAAAACAAAATTTCACACTGTGGCCTTCATGATAAAGAAGCTAACTTTGATAGGTTTGAGGTTCAAAGAAGGAGATAATGTGCAGTATGAATGCCACCATATTTACATCATCACATCCTGTGATGTAGCTGATGCGACAATCACAGTCACATGATGCATCTTATCACATTGCCTAAACAAAGAAATGGAACAGGAATAACATAAAACTTTGTCAAATCACACTGAAGTGATCAAACAAAAAACTCAAAAACAGATTCTATGAGGTATAAAATATGTACAATAAGCTGAAATACACATTGTGACCTGCAAGGGATGTCTCTGAGCCTCAAACCTCGGACACAATTGCACAGACACCAGTCTTTTATTCACAACAATACCTTCACAGGATCTCTTGCACAATAAATATAGTTCTCCTTCCAGACACGTTTGCCTCCATCTTCTCTTGACTCCGATTCCCAGAGTGAGGTGAGGCACCTCCTTTCACCCTGGACCAGGGAGTACATTTGGTACCAGAACACTGCCCTCGGGGAGCACTTCCAGGTCGTGCAGAAACAAGGGAGTTCAATACTTGTGGTTCCAGGGCTAACCTGCAGAACCACAGTTCCCATGCCACCCTGCAGGTGTCCAAACCAGAGCCATGCTAGAGATGCACTGCCATCTATCATACTTGGAGAACAAACATTCTTAGTAAGAAGACTCCCCAAAGCCCATCCATTAAAGGGAAAGGAATGATCCTACCATAATGGTCTCCATGCTGGGTAAGAACACACTTTACACCCCATTTGGGATGTCGGTCCATCTGTTTTGTCTATCACAAAGTACAACTTATGTTAATTGTTACAAATAAAGCACAGAAAGGCTGGACCCTCACTAGCCTGTAATCTCAGCAGGTGCCCCCACATCCAATCACCTCATCTCTACCCAGTCCGGTACCATTTATCACCATAAAATTGCTTTATTTTCTGCTAATGCAGCATGCAGTACAATCCCACTCTTATTTGGCAAAAGAATTTAAAAAAAAATCTTATTATGTGTGGAGATGTAAAAAAAAAAAACAAAGAAATGAAAATATTGATTGAGATTAAACAGACAGACAAGACAATACTGCGAGTCTTTTTGCTGCGACCTTGAAGAACGCCATATTTAATAGTTGTGCAAACACCCACTGTCCTGTTATTCTACGCAGCCTGATTTTGTTTTTGTTTTTTTGTTATCTTTTGTACACATGCGTTGGTTTTCAGTCCCACGCCATCACAAATACAAGCATGTGAGTCTTACCATATTAATGCATCCCCCACCTCCTCGTCAGACCGTGCTACTACGAGCTCTTCTGTAGAAGAGACAGATAACAGATGGACAGCCACCCTGCTGCTTTTCTTTTCCAGCAAGGTTTGTTTGGAGTCTGGCCAGCTGGCGTGCGCCCTCAAAAACCTGTAACATTTGTCCAGTTAATTCAATCTGACTTGGAGCTGTGGGAGACAGGGGAGCCTGATGGGGCTGAGACACCTGGGGTTACAGACCTTCTGTGCATTACTGTGCATGTTCTGCATGAAGAGCCTGAGAAAGCCAAAAATCCACAGCCAGACAAGTAGCAGGTTGGAGAAAGAATAAAGTCGACAGCCAGTCCTTGAGTTATGGATCGACAGTGCTGCTGTAAACTCATCCTTATTAGTGTCAAGTGCTGAGCTGCTGACCAGGCCAATATGGCTAGTTGGCAGAGCAGAACATTGGGTAAAGGATCTTGACAGAGGGTGGCTTTGTCACTTGTGGTTCCCTACAGAAACTTCCAGGAAATCTGGAAACTGCAGTAGTTCAGTGTTAAAATCAACGTGTGTTGTGTGTGTGTGTGTGTGTGAGTGTGAGTGTGCGCAGTAGCTGTATGTATTGTACGTATGTTTGTAGTAATTCACAAGAGCACTTCAAATATGTGGGCGCCTCTACAGTAGTTCACAGTTAAACACTCCATGTGTTAGCAGACAGTTGCTCACTAGCACACTATAGGTGTGTGTATATGTTCTCGATATTAGGGGGCACTGTTTAGCCTTCCCCAAACACAAATAAAGCTAAGAAGGCTAAAGTATTGTAAAAGTAAAAGGTCTATTTTAGCATAAATGAGTAATCAGACCTACAGCCACTCTAGACCTATCTATACAGGACTTGCCCACCTAAACTCTTAAATATACTGGTTCTTTAATTCCACTTTACAGAGTTCTGTGGTTCCTCATAGAATCATTGCTTGATAAATTGGTTCATGGGACTTTACAATGTCCTAATTTAATTCCACCAGGGGGGGGTAAACGTTAATATTTAACATTATACATAGTTATTGTCTGTTTTTTTCACCTGTATTATTATCATTCTTTAATTTAATATTATTTATTGTATCAATATGCTGCTGCTGAAGAATGTGAATTTCCCATTGGGATTAATAAAGTATCTATCTATCTATCTATCTATCTAATATGTGGACAAAACTGAAACCTTTCATATATAGTAGGCACCCTAGAAGGATATAGCAGACCAAGAAAACCTGAACGTAGCTACCAAGGGTCCTTTGAAAATCTCAAAACCATCTGTGATCATCTGTTTAAGGCTATTTATGGAAAGTGTTATGGATCATAATAAAGATTCTTTCTGGAACCTTCATGTGGACAGTTGTTTTGTGAACCAAAAATGGGTCCCTTATGGTATTGATTGGAAGAAGCACTTTAGCACCTTCATTTTTAAGAGTGTGCCTAGTTATTCATATCCTCCTGTTCACACCTATGGGCTTTCTCCTTTTCCTTTGACCTCATGAATCGTAGCTCCTATTTGTTACAATTCATCTCAAAATAGAAAGCCAAAACTGCCTTATAAAACCTCACTCAACTTCAATTGTTGAATTTATTGACTGAAAAAACTTGCAATTATTTAGGTGCAAAATTTTAAGATAGGCCAAAAATCCATGAAAAAAATAAACCATTCAAAAAAGGCATAAACAACAAAGCAGTTATCAATACCGTACAGCAGTGTTTTCTGGGACATCTCTAATCAGGTCACCCCAAGTCGTGAATTACCATTAAAGTGAATGACAAAGAGTTGTGAACGGTTTGTTTTGTCATGGGTTGCCTCTTGCATAGCTGAAACAAACCATCCTGACACCATTCCTCAGCAAATCTTCAAGGGGAAAGGACAACATTGGGTGGCGATTCTCCAAGGTGGAATGCTGACAATTGGTGGAGATTTCTCAAGGGGGGTCCTCACCTGCCAGATGATGTTCAGGGGAACAAATGATGATCGTCCACTGTTACACAGCATTTACAGGTTGCAAAGACACACAATAGGAAAAATTGGGTCATGAAAAAAAAATGTTTAAGATTTTTACCACACAGAGTAAAGAAACAGCAATATAAGCAGAAATGAGCTGATGTCACTGCCACAAACCGTTCTCAACCCTTTTTCATTGACTTTAATGGTAATTCACAACTTAGCATGACCCAATTTAGAGATGTCCCAAGAAACCCTGCTGTAAGGTATTGATATCTGTTTAGCTCTTTCTGGACTTCAGAAAGCACAGCACAGAAACAGAGACCATGTGGAAAAGGTGCAGACCTTCAAATTCTTATGAACCTACATTTCAGAGAACCTTTCCTGGTCTGAAAACACCACAGCAACGATCAAAAAGCACAACAGACATGATAACCACCTTTTTCCACCTTCTCGAACTTAGAAAGTGTTAAATGTTTGGAAAACGTATGGAAACGTAAATCGTTTAGAGATTTGTATATAAATAATGTCTTAATAATACATCCTATGAACAAGTACACTCCAAATGTAGTTTCCGATCAACACAATTTTTCTTCTATCTCCAAATTAGAAGCTTTCCTAAGTGAAATCTGCCCAATTTTCCTCACCTCCCACATATTTCTATTCCAGAAGAGATATTGAGCAGTCTTGGACAGCATTTCTATAATATATAAAACCATTTTAAAGTCCGTTC
Organism: Erpetoichthys calabaricus; assembly: GCF_900747795.2. NCBI lineage: Eukaryota > Metazoa > Chordata > Cladistia > Polypteriformes > Polypteridae > Erpetoichthys > Erpetoichthys calabaricus. The sequence goes on from NC_041404.2 coordinate 157,472,315, forward strand.
CTTTTAAAGATCCCAGAGTACAGTGGGGAAAGGATCTCTTACGCAACATTTCAGAAAAGGAGTGGAAGGCAGCCACGCACAGAATTCACTTTAGCGCCATATGCACAAAGCATTCAATTATTCCATTTAAAATTATTTAATAAGCACATCTGTCTCATTTAAAATTGTCCAAAATGTTTCGAGGGCAAGATTCAACCTGCAAACATTGCAATCGAGCTCCAGCTTCATTCATTTGGGCATGTACCAAATTAACATCATTCTGGACTAAAATCTTGAAATGCCTTTCAGACAGCCTTGGTGTCACAATCCCTCCTAATTCCACTAACAGCTGTGTTTGGTGGGCTTCCAGATGGGCTTAAAGTGGAGAAGGACAAACAAACTGTAACTGCCTTTACTTCACTACAAGTATGTAGACTTAGACTTATGTGGAAGAATCCTAACCTACTACTTTTAAGTCAGTGGGTAACTGATATTATATTCTATTTGAAATTGGAGAAAATCAAATTCTCACTTAGAGGATATGTACAAAACTTTTTAAAAAGCTGGCAGGACCTAATCAATAATATTTTAGAATAAGCTTTTACATTGGGAAGAAAGACTCTCAATAGTTTTACTCTGGCTGTTGGCCTTCCTCTCTTTCTAATGGGTGGGGGTTGAATTGAATTTAGTTGTGTTAAGTTTGACTTGATTGTATGGAATGTTACATATTTTCAATAAATTCAATGAAAGTAAAAAAAAAAAAAAGCACAACAGAGACTGCAGTTTCTGAGACTGCTCAGGATAAGCACCTTGGAGCAAAAACTATTGGTGGCTTGTTATTGTTCAGCCATTGAGAACACCCTGGCATATTGTATCACATGACAAGAAGGCTCGCCACAGAGTCATAAACACAGCACCAAAATGACAGGCTGCTGTCTGCCCTCCTTGGAAGACATTGCCCGCTTCCACTGTCTCACCAGAACCACAAATGTCATCAAGGATCCTTCACACCCTGGTCACCACCTGCTTGAACTGTTGTCCTCTGGTCGGTGTTATAGATCTTTGAAAGTACGGACCAAGAGATTCAGAAACAGTTTCTATCCAGTGGCCATAAATACATTGAATAAAAATAAGTTTTGGTCAGTGCTGAGAAATAGAATCCTACATGTTGCTGCTGCTTTGTGCAGCAACTCCCCAGTGAAATGATATTATTTATTGTATTAATACTAGTTTTTATTGTATTTTATATATTATTGTATATTTTTACAAGCAATATTACTGTTTTATATATGTTTTTTGTTTGTATTATTTGTTTCAGCATTGGTTTGTTTTTCACAAAGTAGGGTTGTTTTGCTTTTGTACCCAGATGGAGTGATGTTCATAATTTTGTTGTAAATTATTTTACAACAACAATAAAGACTTTCTGTTCTATTCCGATTCTGTTTATAAAATCCTCTTAGGTATTTGGAGTATCAATTACTGCAGAGCTTGAGCAGGGCTCACCCCTGAAACATGGGATTGAGGACAAATTAAAAATGCATAACAGAATAAAAACAAAGGGCAAGCATTGCATCAAAAGAAAATAACAAAAAGAGAAGCAAGGATGAGGCCAGACTGAAGCCTTAACACTCTCCTCTGTAGTCAGAGTTCATCAACTAAATGGCAGGAATGTGTCTTTAAGCTCTGGCCAGGAACCACTTTTGGCCATCAGGAATGAGTCGTGCCACTGCTGGGGCCATCCTATCAAGAGCGCCCTCTAGTGGCTAAAGGTATTCCTGAAGTCCTGTGAGCCAGCTCCTGTTTAAAGGGAAAGCCAACTTCAGGTTACCTGTTCCACATTATGGTTACTGGATTCACTGCCCTCTGGTATTCTCGAGATACATTTCACTTCTGCCTACAGGGTGCACACGTTCTTTCATCTTGTAGTTATTAGCAACACTTTAAACACTTTGTGACTTAGTATTTAGATTCATCATTTCAATTTTGATTTGTTCACAGCTGTTTGCAGTCAGTGGGTGGAGTTTTCATGGCTACTATTGTGTTGTTTATAGTAATGAGGTCTGTTTAAAATAATAAAAAAATAGCACTCGCTACAATCCGCACTCTCAACTTTGTCAAGTAAAAGTAACACTTTTCATTTCAGCAAAAAAACTGTTCTGTGACACATTTAATTATTTATACTCACATTTCATGTTGTGATTATTTATTTATTGTCACAGTTCACAGTACTTTTCTTGATTTGCATGATTTTTATTTAATTGTTTTATTTGTTTGTTAGTTTATTTGTTTAACTTTGTCTGAAATACTCATCCATACCCACCATCTCATTTAGTGGCAGCATAATGACATCATGCACCACAATTTCCCCAAAATGATTCCCCACAGGCAGAAACCTCATGATTATTCCTGAACATTCATGGCCTCATTACCTCAAAACATCGCACAAAATAACTGCTTTTGTTTTTCTAGCTGCAAATTTTGCTTTAAACTACTTTGCGTTTTTGTCAGTAGATTGGCTAGTGTTTAAAATTTTGAAAGGAATGAGTCCAGTGGATCGAGACTGTTAATTTAAAATTAGTTCTTCAAGAACACGGGGACACAGTTGGAAACTTGTTAAGGGTAAATTTCACACAAACATTACGAGGTTTTTCTTTACACAGAGGACCACAGACACTTGGAATAAGTGACCAAGTTGTGTGGTAGACAGTAGGACTTTAGGGGCTTTCAAAACTCCACTTGATGTTTTTTTGGAAGAAATATGTGGATAGGACTGGCGGGCTTTGTTGGGCTGAATGGCCTGTTCTCGTCTAGATTGTTCTAATGTTCTAGATTGCCCTCTCATACAACTAATCCCTGCATGCTCCTATACCATTTTATCAAAGAAAGACATTGTGGACTTTCTGTTGCCCTCAACTAATAAAAAGAAAAATCTAGAATATTTCACCCTAAGAAAACAGTCAGTCTTTACTTTCCAAACTTGCCTATTTATTTATTTGTTTGTTTGTTTGTTTGTTTAACTTTGTCTGAAATATTTTACATACCCACCATCTCATATAGTGGCAGCATAATGACATCATGCACCACGATTTCTTCAAAATGCTCCTCCTTAGGCAGAGCCCTCATGATCATTCCTGAACATTCATGGGCTCATATCAAAAATCTAGAATATTTAAACCTTAAGAAAACAGCCAGTCTTTGCTTTCTAAATAGTAGGATCCCCTGACAGTAACCTTTATAGGGCACCTTGCACCGCTGTGGTGCACAGTGAGTCCAGTTGGTGTTACTCCAGTGTGACCAGCAACACCACAACTGTCACCTTTTCTAGTACAAAATGTGTGTTAGGCCCCGACTCCTGTCTCTTATGATTTGGTATTGTATTTAATTTTATTGTGGTGTTTTGTGATCACATCACAGAACCAAAAATAACATCCATTTTCCATTTTATAGTGATTTGAAAAAGTAAAAAATATCTATCTTTTTGCTTTAACGCTATTTAGACCTTGGTTAAACTAAGTAACCGGGCAAGAAGAACTTTGGTCAGAGAATTGACCAAGAAACCATTGATCACGCTAACAGACCTTCAGAAGTCCTCTGCTGAGATGGAAAAACCTGTCAGATGGACAACCATCTCAGTACCACCATAAATTAGACATTAATGGTGGAAGCCACTCTTGACAAATAGGCATATTAACAGTTTAAATGACTCAGAGAGCAGGAGGAAAAGGATCCTCTGGTGTGATGACACAATATGGGTAGAACGCCAAGCCTTATGTCTGGCAAAGGCCAGGCACTGCTCGTCCATATTACTAACCAAGAATGGTAAACCGGATGGCATGGACACAGGTACACGGTGATGGGACCATGAGACATACTGCGCAGGTGCGTACAGCGCGTGTCTCATAAACCGCACGCGAAGTCGTATCCACCGCGAACGAAGGAATCACGGCCCAAAAACGAAAGAGCTCAACTGACATGAATGAGAAATGAAGCAACAACACGCCCATACCTAACGACTAACGACACAGCCATACAAAAAAGAGGATTCTGCGCTGCAGCCCAGATTCAAACGGAAGAGGCTACGGCGGCCCCACATCGCCATATTGTGAGTGGCACTACTATGGAAGGCGCAGGCGTCACTGCCATATTGTGAGTGGCACTACTGCAGAGTGAAGTTAGGGATAATGTGTTAGTTAGGGATAATGTGCTGCTTGGGATTGTACAAACCACTGAACGCTTTACACCGAATTCAAACATAATACAGCTCAACGATACAAACATGAGCCCACCTAGATAAGATCAATGAACGCAGGCGCCTACAACGCGCGTCTGAAACTGCGGAAGCAAAGCAGGCACGGGTTCAAAACGAACGAGCTCGACTGACGGATATACAAACACGAGCCTGGCTGGATAAAATCAATGAACGCAGGCGCCTACAACGCGCATCTGAAATGCCGCAAGCAAAGCGGGCACGGCTCCAAGACGAACGAGCTCGACTAATGTATTTCAGGATACCCAAGGCCGGGGGTAGGCGAGCGAAGTCGAGCAGGGGGCGGAGCCCCCCTTGTCATCTGCCTAATACCATCCCTATGTTGAATCATGGTGGTGGTAGTATCATATTATGGGGGGGCTTCTCAGTAGCAGAGACAGAGAGACTGAGCAGATGTGAGGGAAGGATGAATGTATCAAATACAGAAGAAAACCTGCTCCAGAGTTCATGCGACCTGAGACCAGGGAGACCTTTCAGCCCAACAATGATTCAAAGCATACAGTACAGCCAAAGACAACACTGGAGTGGCTTTGTGACAAGTCTCTGTGTGTCCTTGAGTGGCCCAGCCAAAGGTCAGCCTTAAACCCCATAGAACATCTCTGGAGACTCCTGAAGAGTGGCAGTTTGCAGATGCTTTCCATCCAATTTAACTGAGCTTGAGAGGATCTGTCAGGATGAATGGGATAAACTGCCCAAATCAAGACAGTAAATTATTTTTTTTTCCTTTTCCAGTTCCAGGATAGTTTCATTATACTCAGTAAATTTTAAGGGACCATCTCAAAAATGTGCAGCCATCCAGACGATAAAGCAGGGCCTGTTGTGTCTTTCCTTATCAGTTAGCTATTCCATTTGTGTGTCTCTGTTTTAAGACTGCAAACAATTTGTTACTTAACACTATTTATAATATTTGTGTATTTGCACCCTTAACTGGTAAGTACATCCATGAAGATGTTCTTTCATCTTAAAGAACCTGAAAAGCATGAAAAGCTCCAAGGCCTTCAGAATTACTTGTGGCTTTCCTTTGTTGCCTGTGAGCACTGCTTTCTGTACAATTCCAATTAGAGGAGAAGTTGTAATGCATATTTTTAGTTATATTTCATTTATGTATAATTTTGTGGTATGATTATTGTGCTGTTTTAATAGACATTTTCTTTGACAAAATTAAGTTGTTTTTTTAATAGTCCTTTTTTTAAATGAAATGCCACATGCCAAGGGGTTTATCCTGTCAGTGAAATTAAAATTATAATAAAAATTGCAATAATGATAATTATTATTTGGAGCCCTAACACTTCTTTCTCCTCCCTGGCTCTTCAATGCTTTGTCTTCAAGTCTTCCTGGATTTCCTTCAGATTGTTCACCCAGGCTGTTTATGCATTTTGTTTTCAAGTCTCCCATCTTCCCCTTATATGTCCGTTCTCAGTGGCTCTGTCTTCAGACATCTGAAGAATGCTCCAAAGATCGCGCCGCTTTTTTTACAGGCTGCAGAGTGTTTTTCTTTTTCTTGGCCGTCATCCTTAAACACCCTCTGCTCTTTTAAAATCAGTGTATATTTACTCCATGACTATAGCATAAAAGGTGTGGGCCGAGACCATGACTAATATCAGGCTGCACTTTCAAATTTTCCAAGGATAATGTAGTGTGGGAGACAAAATAATACTTAAGTGGTGCAGCTAGAAGAGTACAATAGATTTACAAAATCCAATTAATATGGTTAGTGGTGCTGTCTCAGGTCCAGGGATTCTGGTCCGATGTCCAGTTCTGCTTGTCCATTCTGTGTGGGTCTTTATGGATTTCAAACATGCATTCTACTTCTCTCCCACTTCCTATAGATGTATATAATCAGCTAGCAGCTGAACATAATTTGACCAAAAGTGAAGTAGTGTGCCCTGAAATGCACTGGCACCCCTCCGGGGATGAGACCTACATTATGCCTGTTGCTTGCCCGAGACCTTTATTGGAAAATAAGGTAATTGATGGAAGGATGCATCATTATCATTGAGCTTTTGACAATTGAGAATATCTTGTTTTACTTGGTGTATCATATGCTCCATGAGTCTGAAAATCGACACCTATAGGACAGCTATAGCATCTAAGGCATTCTCAATTAAATTTACTTATGTCAGATAGCATGTGGATGTGCTGGTGTGCCCTGTGATCAGGGAGATGCCCACTGTAGGAGTGTCAAAAGCTCCTGTGAAAAGCTAAACTTCACCCTCACAATAAAGTTCTATCTATCTATCTATCTATCTATCTATCTATCTATCTATCTATCTATCTATCTATCTATCTATCTATCTATCTATCTATCTATCTATCTATCTATCTATCTATCTATCTATCTATCTATCTATCTATTAGTACATTTAATAAATATCATTATATAGTGTCTTTACTAACTATATATCTATCTGTCTATCAAATAGTGCCTTTAAGAATATTTATCAAATTCTGTATTTAATTAACTGCGGTGGGCTGGCGCCCTGGCCGGGGTTTGTTTCCTGCCTTGCGCCCTGTGTTGGCTGGGATTGGTTCCAGCAGACCCATGTGACCCTGTAGTTAGGATATAGCAGGTCGGATAATGGATGGATGGATGAATGTATTTAATTAACAAATTTATGTCTCTTTATGTTTCCAGCAGTTTAAAGTCACAATCTTTACTACAAGAGTACAAGAACTCCCATGCCTCTTGCTGGAAATCCAGCCATGAAACAGGGGCTCAGACTCCTTGGTAATCATTCAGTTCAGAAAAACGGATGGGGTCTGATTGGAAAATCCTAAAACTGACAGAACATCAATGCCTAATAATTCCAGTTAGTCTTGTTTCCGAAATGTCTAAAAGATATTATGTCAATGTCACAATTACCAAAAGGCATTCTTAACTTAAAGAAAGAGTTAGTAACTGAAAATGAGCAGGAAGCAGAAGTCAGGCTTAAAAACATTAATACAGTCTCTGTGATTTCTTCTGCAGACACATCGATGTTCCTTCCCAATCCCAAAGACTTTTGTGATATATCAACTGCTGATTCTAAATTGACCATATAAGTACAAGTGTCTGCCTGAATGTCCCTTGTGATGATGGACTAGTGCTCTGTCCAGGGTTAGTTCCTTCATTGTAAAACCTGCCACTGGGATAGGCTCAGGCCCCCCAACCCGAATTGGAGTCAGTGAGTCTAAAAATGTCTTCTGATAGATAGATAGATAGATAGATAGATAGATAGATAGATAGATAGATAGATAGATAGATAGATAGATAGATAGATAGATAGATAGATAGATAGATAGATAGATAGATAGATAGATAGATAGATAGATAGATAGATAGATAGATACAGTTGTGTTTGAAAGTTTGTGAACCCTTTAGAATTTTCAATATTTCCGCATAAATATGACCTAAAACATCATCAGATTTTCACTCAAGTCCTAAAAGTAGATAAAGAGAAACCAGTTAAACAAATGAGATAACAATATTATACTTGGTCATTTATTTATTAAGGAAAATGATTGAATATTACATATTTGTGAGTGGCAAAGGTATGTGAACCTCTAGGATTAGCAGTTAGTTTGAAGGTGAACTTAGAGTCAGGTGTTTTCAATCAATGGGATGACAATCAGGTGTGAGTAGGCACCCTGTGTTATTTAAAGAACAGGGATCTATCAAAGTCTGCTCTTCACAACACATGTTTGTGGAAGTGTATCATGGCATGAACAAATGAGATTTCTGAGGACCTCAAAAAAAGAGTTGTTGATGCTCATCAGGCTGGAAAAGGTTACAAAACCATCTGTAAAGAGTTTGGACTCCACCAATCCACAGTCAGACAGATTGTGTACCAATGGAGGAAATTCAAGACCATTGTTACCCTCCCCAGGAGTGGTCGACCCACAAAGATCACTCCAAGAGCAAGGCATGTAATAGTCGGCGAGGTCACAAAGGACCCCAGGGTAACTTCTAAGCAACTGAAGGCCTCTCTCACATTGGCTAATGTTCATGTTCATGAGTCCATCATCAGGAGAACACTGAACAACAATGGTGTGCATGGCAGGGTTGCAAGGAGAAAGCCACTGCTCTCCAAAAAAAAACATTGCTGCTCATCTGCAGTTTGCTAAAGATCACGTGGACAAACCAGACGGCTATTGGAAGAATGTTTTGTGGACGGATGAGACCAAAATAGAACTTTTTGGTTTAAATGAAAAGCGTTATGTTTGGAGAAAGGAAAACACTGCATTCCAGCATAAGAACCTTATCCCATCTGTGAAACATGGTGGTGGTAGTATCATGGTTTGGGCCTGTTTTGCTGCATCTGGGCCAGGATGGCTTGCCTTCATTGATGGAACAATGAATTCTGAATTATATCAGAGAATTCTAAAGGAAAATGTCAGGACATCTGTCCATGAACTGAATCTGAAGAGAAGGTGGGTCATGCAGCAAGACAATGACCCTAAGCACACATGTCGTTCTACCAAAGAATGGTTAAAGAAGAATAAAGTTAATGTTTTGGAATGGCCAAGTCAAAGTCCTGACTTTAATCCTTTCGAAATGTTGTGGAAGGACCTGAATCGAGCAATTAATGTGAGGAAACCCACCAACATCCCAGAGTTGAAGCTGTTCTGTACGGAGGAATGGGCTAAAATTCCTCCAAACCAGTGTGCAGGACTGATCAACAGTCACCGGAAACGTTTAGTTGCAGTTATTGCTGCAAAGGGGGGTCACACCAGATACTGAAAGCAAAGGTTCACATACTTTTGCCACCCACAAATGTGTAATATTCGATCATTTTCCTTAATAAATAAATGACCAAGTATAATATTTTTGTCTCATTTGTTTAACTGGTTTCTCTTTATCTACTTTTAGGACTTGAGTGAAAATCTGATGATGTTTTAGGTCATATTTAAGCAGAAATATAGAAAATTCTAAAGGGTTCACAAATTTTCAAGCACAACTGTAGATATATAGATAGATAGAAATGTATTTGTCCCAAGAGGTCAATTTAGCTTTTTAAAGAGTTTCAACAGATGTTATATTTGTTACATTTTTAAGTAGATTGTCCATAGTGTTTGCTGTGCTGCACAGCATTGGTGATTGCATCGAGTTTTCATGTGATTTATTTGAAGAAGGTTGTATTTGAAATGTCTGTGGCATTCAGTATTGGATTATTGGATTAAATGGGTCTGGAAAGTGTATACAGTGCTCTGAGCTTGCATATGTCAAGGGTGTTTAAAAATAAACAACTGAAATTTTACAAATAGTGTTTTTATAGGTAATGTGACCATGCATTTAAAAGGCACCTGCACTAACAACAATAAAGAAACAAATCTGAATGGGTTAATGCACAATGTGGACTAATTTTAATAAAGCTGATAGGACTTGAGCTGCAATCTGTTGAAATCTTAAAGCTTTAACCAAAAACTGTATATTGTATTTTCAAAAATATGTCCAATAAAATCTTTTTCAAGACCATCCTATCTATCTATCTATCTATCTATCTATCTATCTATCTATCTATCTATCTATCTATCTATCTATCTATCTAGAGCGTACCATACGGCAGCTATATGTCTTTCCACCATTTTGTCTTTAGATTTATTTAGCACTGGTTTATAATGCTCATAACTTATCAGACATGCCATACAAAGTGTTTTAGAAAGCCATGAACAGCCCTGCAGCATAATGGAGATGCAGATTTATTTACAATGAAATTGCACTGAGCTGTTGTAATTTAACAAGTCAGTAGCTTTTGATCTCCTTGCAACCTTTTTGTGATTTAAAATCCATTGTTGACGGTATTTTAATAATCTAAGGATAGCTGTTTGGCTGATTTCTTTTTCTCAAATGAGGTTTCATTTTTTTCTACATGTAATAAAAAGCATGTATTATTTTTTCATTTGTCTTTTTTCTTCTAAATCATATTGTTTTTGTAAGTCTGTTTTCTCCCACAATATAAAAATGTATATAGTGAATTACCTGTCAAAACAAAGGTGGGAACACAATTCTCATTGAAATGAACTGCTTCCTCTCATTCAAATCAGTGAAGTATTTTGTGCTGTCATTCCGAAGCGTGGTACTTTTCCTGGTGTGTCCCCAGTGATTGCTTTTCTCTTTTGTTTCACTGTATTTGCAGCTGGCTCAGCTGGCCATCCATCCTTTAATCCACCCATCTATTCTCAAGCCCACTTAATCCAATTCAGTGACACAGAGCAAGCCAACCCTGAAAGGGGCTCCAATGCACCACAGAGCTCAATGAGGCACTTGCCTTACGACCAGTTAATGTAACACACTAAGGAGGAACTAACACTTGGTAAGTCAGCTTCTACAGAAAGAGCTAGATCGTGGATACAAGTGGCGGAAATGAACTTCCTTTCCAGGGAGTCTGTGCTCATCCACAGAGATAGGGTGAGGAGCACTGACTTTCAGAAGGAGCTCAAATTAGAGCGGCTGCTTCACCGCATCGAAAGGCGCCAGTTGAGGTGGTTCAGGCATCTGATGAGGATGCCTCCTGGACACCTCTGTGAGAAGTTGTTTAAGGCATGTCCAACCAAGAGAATACCACAGGGCTGACCTAGAACATAATGGAGAGATTGAATTTCTTGGCTGGCCTGGGGACATTTCAGTGATGCTGGAGGAGGTGTTGGGGAAAAGGGATAGTTGAGCATTTTGGCTTAGACTGGTGTCCCCACAACCCAAGAACTGGTGGTAGAAAGTGGGTGGATGGAATGATGGATGGATGAGACAACTCCTGAGCAATCCTCTAAACAAAAGTGTTTAATATCAGTTCAACCCAAAAGACACAATATGTCTCTCTTCTGATTTGTCTTTCCATTCCTTGAGTCAATTATGTGCTTGCCAAGGGCTGCACGGTAAGCTGCCGATTAAATGTTCTTTCCAAGTCCCTGCGGAAGACATTCCATGCGATATCATAATGAGTTTTCTAATCTTGTTAAAAATAAGAAAACAGCGATAACAGACTTCTTTGCAGTTCACTACAATATTTCATTTTCCTTTTATCCATTAATAATGTTTTATGAACCTTTATGGGGTCACAGAGTGTGGCAGTCTATGCCTATAGGGTACAAAGCAGGATACAACCCTGAATATGGTGCCAGTCTATCTCACACCAGAATAATCCACCTAATTTATATGTGTTTAAAATATGAGAGGACACCCGGGTAGCATGTGAACCCCACGTGGACTTGGGGAGAATGTGGAAACTCCATATAGACAGTAAGAGGCCCCTTGAAGACATAAGGCAGCAATGGGGGGCATAAAATAAAACACAAACTATAGATGAGTTGGGGGTAGTTGGCCTCAAAGCAAATGCTAAACAGCATGTGCTCAAAATATGGAAGGAAGCCACAGAGTAGCCATAGAAACCAATGTGAGCACAAATACAATGTGTAAGCTCTACATAAGCAGACATGTTAAGCCAATCAGACAAATAATCAGTACTATCAAAACATCTCCAGCACTTGTGAACATATACTGTAAAGCAGACATGATAATAAAATAGTAATGGATACATAATTTTAATTAATCTGAAACTGCAGGGAATAGGAAAAACTTAAACAAAATCCATATTTGGTGCCATACCCGTTGCCTTTTATTCAGTCCACTGTCATGCAGTTTCTGAAGGTGGTCCGTGGTCATGTGGTCAACCCCACTGCAGAATTTGGCTGTCTTACTTGCAACCCCAGAATGTCTTGATGATGTTGAGTCCAGGGCTCTGTGGGTGTCACACCATCAGGATTCCCTTCTCTGCACATAATATGTCTGGGGTCATTATCACACTTTGGATTGAGGTTGAGTCCAACCTGACGCCACTCTGATCTTATTACATGATGGATTAAACTCTGCCTGTACTTCTCAATAGAGAGGGGGCCAACACTGTTGATCAAATCACCAACTCACTTTATAAAAATGCAGCCCCACCTGCAGGGAATCTCCCCTGTGCTTTACTGTTTCTTGCAGACATTCATTCATGTACTGCTCTTTTCATCCTTTCTGTGAAAAATCTGCCCCCATTACACCCAAAAATTTCAAATTTTGACTCTTCACTCCAGACCATCTGCTCCCATTTTTGGCACCCCAGTCCTTGTGTTTTCATGCATACTTGAGTCCCTTGACTATTTTCACCTCTGAGGAACAGCTTTTAGGTCACAACTCTCCCATGAAGGTCACTTCTGATAAGATGTCTTCAGGCAGTAGATGAGTTTTTCAGGGTTACATTCGGTTGTTCCAGTATTGAACTGATAGTGGTCTTGAAGTAAGCTGCACTCATCTTCCTTGGCCAATCACTTCATTCCCAGTTCTCGACCTTGACCGTATGTTTGTGTTTCTGCTGATGCGCTTGGATGGCACATCTGGAAACACCTGTTTTGTCGGGACAGACTTTGATGATGCAGGACGGCCCATTGGGCCTAGTTGCTATGGTTATTGTTGCCATGTTGTAAGATTTGCAGGTTAAACCGCCCCCTGCAACCTTCCCTTTTTAGTATGGAGGTTCACTACCAAGCTTTATTCCCTCTGTTTCTGTTTCAGTTCATCACTTTGGTTCAGCCTTCACATGACATCATTGACGTTTAGCACCTTAGTCAAGCACTGGGCTTTGTACCTACAGATACCTCATCTCACATTTTGTACCTGGAAAGTGCTTGATTACTTTGTTAGTTTCTTTCTTTAAAGACATTCAGATATCTTATTGTATTGCTTCTCTTTTTACAAAAGGAATTTCTGGAACTCAAAACTACACTCTTTTCTATTGACACACAAATTCAGATGATGTAAAATAACCATCTAAGACAAATATTTTTGTGAACTATCTTAAGTGCCTAAGATGTTTGCACAGTATTGTAAGTATTCATCCATCTAAAGAACCTAGGTAGTCAAATTTTAATGTCATCGTGGCCCTGTTTCTCTATTCCAGGAGAAACAGGAGCAAGAAATATAAGAACATAAGAAATCGGATAAATAGGAGGATACCATTTGGTCCATGCATGCTTGTTTGTTCAGCTAATAGCTAAGCTGTCCCAATAACTCATTCAGATTCTTCTTAAAGGTTGTCAAGGTTTCTTCTTCAACTCCATGTCTTGATAGTTTGTTCAAGTTTTTCACAACTCTTTGGGTAAAGAAGTGCTTCCTGGCTTCAGTCCTAAATGCAGAATTCTGCTGGATCGACTTTATTAGCTTTGAGAATTTTGACGACTTGTATTTTGTCCCCAAGGAGCTTCCCCTGCTCAAGACTAAATAGGTTTAATTCTGTCACAGTAGGACATGTTATTAAGTCCTGGGATGCACTTGGTTGCTCACCTCTAACAGCTTTAGGTGCTGCTATGTGTTTTTGGTAGTGTGGTGACCAGAACTGCACACAATACTCCAGTTGTGCTCTCACTAGTACATTATATGGACTGAGCATAACATCTCTTGATTTATATTCAACAGTTTTTACGGTATAACCTAACATTTCATTTGCCTTTTTATTAGCTTCTATGCATTACTTAGAAGATGGGAATGTTGGATCGATTCATATCTGTAAATCCTTTTCAGAGGTGGCTTCCTTTAAGGCCGTGTCGCAATACTTGACCTTGCCAGCAATTTACAGTCAGAGTTTTTATTTACATGATCTTACATAAAAGAATAAAGAGTTGGGTGTTTCCCGATGTCCTGGCTAAATTTCCCACCTCAGCTTAGTCATTCTGCCCCCCTAACCATCCCCTGACTCTAGCTGACTAACTGTCTCTCACCCCTAATGTGTGGTAAGCATACTGGAGCAAAATGGCAGCTGTTGCATCATCCAAGTGGATGTTGTACACTGTTGGTGGCTGAAGTGGATCCACATTCACTATATAATGTGCTCTGAGTTGTAAGAAAAGCGCTATATAAATGTAAAGAATTATTACTATTATTATTATTACACAATCAGTTAGGGGTGCACTCCCATGAATTCAATCAGATAATGTGACATGCACAGAGACCCGCTCCAACTTGTCCAATAAAACCAAAGATTTTGACTTTAGTCATAGGGGTGGGCTCTGTGTACATGAGAGCTGACAACCAATGAATGATCATCTGGAAGTAAGATGCATTGAATGCAACTACATGAAATAGGGAACACAGCTGCTTTGGACCTGACAAACTTCTATCTGATGTTACATGTTTAACATACCATGACAAACTGGAAAAAAGGAAAAGGGGATGAGATTATGGCTGAACTCATCATACCTGTTAACCCTGCATACACTGCCGGCTCCATCTGGCAGCACGTTATTGGCTGTCAGAAAAAGGAGCAAGCTCAACTGTGCTGAAACGCCAGTGCCCGATCACTAAATGTGACCCATCCACCGATATTCAGTCATATAAATTAATTAACGTGTTCTCGCAACTAATTCATCAACTGCAGTCAGCAAGTCTGACATACTCAATGACTAGAAGTCATATAATGGTACCTCATCTTTAGGACAATGTCTCCCTTCAGGCATTTTTCATTGATGTTCCCTTTCCCCACGTGTAGCACTTTTCACTCTTTTACATTAAAATGCATTTTCCAAGACAAACAGGATGAAACCTTGGATGGGGATGCAGTCCATCATGGGGCACACTTACACACTCTGTCACACATTTGGATTATTTAGAGTCACCAGTCAACCTATCCTGTCCTTTTTAGGGAGCTTTGAAGAAACCTGAGAGTACCCAGAGGTAAATACACACGCACACTGGGAGGAAGTAAAAACTCTACATTACCTGAAAATGGTCACATTAAATGAAAATCGGTCACAGGACTCAATCCAATGAGGGGCTGTGAAGCAGCTCTAACCACTGTGTCACCATACCACCCTTCACGAATATACTGTATAATCTATGAGGCAGCAGTGCTGACCCCTTTGCCATTGTATTTTAGTTACCAAGGTATTCAAATGGAGCAGAATGGATTAGTTCTCCTGAAATGCCATTCACCTTGGAATAAACCTACCAGATGGACGGCTTTGTTACCTTTCATGGGATTCATTTCATTCACCCTGAACATGGCTCTTCTCATTCTACAATGCTAGCTCATTTACCTGCAGGTCTATGAAAATTACGAGAAGGAAACACATACAGTAGGATGAAAGCTGCAATGTAGATGGAGTGCAACAGAGTATGGTCTGGCTCTTAACTAATAAATCTTTTGTGAATGTTTATGCAGCCTTTTATAGCATGGTGCTTACTGGTTCTGCAAGCCCCCACTGGATATGCATTATATTTCTCGGCATCCTGATGCACCAAACTAGCTTGACGGATTGAATGGCTGCCCCCTCTTGTGCTCCCACATTGTGAGTCAGAACTCAGTGGAATTGGGAAGGACAAGTTACTTAAGTGCCTAGCAATCATAATAATAATGGCAGCTCTCCGTCGACTCTTTTCAAAAACTGAAAGCTTTGTTGTCACAGCGTGTTGTCAAAGCAAAACTGACATGTTAGATTCTGCTCCGCAGAATGAGTACTTACTGAGTGCTCCCATGATGTACCCAAGGTTTGTTTTAAGAGTTATGAGTCACTTAGGCCTGTAAGTGATATGCATGCATAATAACACCAAAGAAGGAGGAATAAAAACAAGACAAAATAATATAAACAGGGATAAATAAGATCAAGGAGAGGAAACTCGCCAAGCAGAAGAAAGTGACCCCAGGCTACAAGCAAAGCCACTCTTCAGTAATGCATTCACCTCAGCACTCTGTGTGCCTTCTTTATCAGGCCTGTGCCGCTAAACTACAATGTCAACCAATTAAAGAGTAAACTGTAATGGAAGAGGAAGAGGAGGATCGTGTCGCAAATTTTTCCCTTTCTTTTGCTTTTCTTACCACAACTCTGATGATGCTAAATGAAGCTCTTAGTGATTGTTGATGGCCATTCCCTTTGTCTCAAATGAAATGTAAGCAGTCATCAGAATTACAGCATTTCACCCTGGCAGATCGTGATCTGTGTTCTACCATAATAGACCCCGGCAAGCCCTAAGGGTTATGATTAGCATTTAGGATTATGTTTTCTTTGCCTTTCCCGAGGACAGAGGGGTGGTCCTGAGGCTAGAGATTTGCACCCAAAAATCGGAAGGTTGCCAGTTCAAATCCCATAAATGCCAGAAGTGACTCTACTCCATTGGGCCCTCGAGCAAGGCCCCTAACCTGCAATTGCTTTGTCCTGGGTATGACGTTAATCTGCATCCAGCCCTACAAGCAGGTCCTTCAACTTACAGGGAAGACTTGGGCGTTAGTGGCAGGATTGGCACTCCAGGAACTGTTCCAGTGTGGTGCTGAGGTGTCAACCGCTGCACTCAGGTCCCAATCCAGGTGGTCCGGTGTGAGGTAGGTACGGCAATGCGCTATCAGCACATACTTCCAACTTCTCTCTCTTTCCTGAGGCATTTTACTGAAAATATATGCAAGCAGTTTGGAGTTTTTTTAACCAAAACATTCTGAATTTAGCATTAGTCTGCCCCCAGATGTTGGTGTTAAAAAGTTGAATTATTTTACCATTTATTTGCGAGACACCAATTGTTTTTTTTATCATGAGCAATGTCATTTAAGAACAGTCGTGTTTACAGTTACCATGGTGATCATACCCAGAATGACTCGGACTGAAAACTTGAGTGTTGGTGTGCTGTTCTTTTTATGTTACCGCCTGGTTAATTGAATTGATTTTCTGGGACAAGATTTTTGATTTTTGGTCAACGTTCTCAACTTGACAGATGAGTTTGAATTGTGAGCATTGGACTCAGAATGAAGACCACCTATGGACTTTGGTCCTAACCAAACAAGAGTTCCTACACATACTTAATGATGTCTCATTAGAAACATGGATTCTGGTTACGTGTATCACCTGTGTGTGTCTGCATAGCATTTTTTACAGTGTGGCCTGTCACTGGCACCAAAGTGGCTTTGTAGAACAAATCATCAGCAGAGCGACCATGGACAGGTTTTTCATTTTACACCTTCTCTACTTTTTGTGCCAGTTAATGAGTGGGCATAATGATGTTTGATCCTGAGCACTGCTCTCTGGTTCTTTGGAAAGGTGCAGAAGTTCACAGTTTACTTCCAGTTTGTATTCGGTTTTCCCAGTAACATAAACTGCAACCCAAATGCAGATTTCACACCAAAGACAGTCCAGCACTGTCATTCCTACGAAGGCTCAGCCATGGTTCCCTATGTCTGTATCACTGGACGTTTAACCCCAGCTTCGCACTTTTCTACTCAGAAAACTGTCAGGGCCTGAAACACAGCACAGTAATGGAAGAGGCATCAGCCTATTCATTAAGTGATGCTTTTGTTAAATCCCAGGCCTCTAGTCCATACATTTTACCAGGACCACCTGAAGCCCTGTTTATACTTACTGCATTAAATGAGCATTTGGACCATGATGAAAAGTGCATGCTGTGTCAGCAATGAAAACGCATTTCTATTTGTGGCGTTGAAATTCTCTTGGTGAGTAGGTGGCAGTTGTCACACACGTGTGCATGGGAGACAACTAAAGGGCCCGGAGGAGGGTAACTCCACGCCAGACCAGGGGGTGGCAAAGTACACCAACCTTTTTCTCTTTTTCTCTGCAGACCAATTATGGGAAATTCTGCCTGACTCTGATGAAGTCACTTCCGGTTCCGGGGCCGAAGACATCACTTCTGGTTCCGGCCCTGTTGATGTCATTTCCTCTGCCTTACCATAAAACCGCCATTTTTGCATTATGAAAGACAGTTCCTTTTCGAACTCCAAAAGATTTATTTTTCTTTGCTTCAACAGCTATCTACAATACACAGGGAGGCTTCTTTGGCTTCATTGTGTGACACAGTGTTTGATCAGTGTTGCATACCAATCAATTTCTCAGCAAAGGAAATGAGAAGTGAAGCAAAATGACACCTTTTATTGGCTAACTGAATAGATTTCCAAATGCAAGCTTTTGAGGCAACTCAGGACCCTTCTTCAGGCAAGCTGTAGTGCAGAAACTGGAGTCCCGGTGTTTATAGATACACTAGGAAAGAAACAGCTTTTGAAAACTGGATCATCTTCAATGGCAAAAAAATATATAAAAAAAAATTTATAAGTGATATAATTTTATTCAAAAATGCAATAAAAAGTAAAAAATACATTTTCTTCTTCTACTAAGATTGTGTTGGTCATATGTGACTAAAAATAAAATGCAGTTAAAAGCACTGAGCCACTTATCGCCAAATTGCTGAAAAGAGTATTTCGCCAAATTTATATACAAATGATGAAAAATTGGTAAAATTAAAAAAAAAAAGTTTGTGTGCATTGGTCTCGAACCTTCGACCATTTCATTGAACGTCCAACACGCTAGCCACTTGGCCAATGCTGCTTAACTATCATATTGAAGTAATTTGCCAAAACTTCAATATCAGTTAACCAAAACTATTATTTTTTGAACCTTTGACTGTTTGACTGAAAGTCCAACACGCTAACAACTTGACCAACACTTCTAATTTTTCATATATATGCGTGTGTTGGCTAAAAGCACTATATATATATGTGTAATCACTAAAAATATAATATAAGGAAGTGAGAAATTTAAATTTGACGTAATTAATGTACACATCTCAAGTCATAACTGATGAAATATAAGCACTGTCACTGAACATCAGCATGCATGCACAGTCTGAAGGAAATCAGTTCAGTAAAAGTGGGTAAAAAATTGATTGCAAAATTTGACGCAGACAAACAGAGAGGGCAAGATGAATAAAATCATGTAATAATAATAATAATAACAGACTTCTCCAGCCTAAGATTCATTTAGCAGGAGAGAAGATCTATGTATAGTCAAGATCTTTTGATAACTGTCCAGCCAAGTCTTTTGAAGTTTCTCATGATTTTTCCTTACAATGTGGATCTGTAATCAGATCGACTGGGTCAGTCAGAGAGATGTAAATAGTCCTGGTCAT
The DNA here is from genome assembly GCF_900747795.2 of Erpetoichthys calabaricus. Lineage (NCBI taxonomy): Eukaryota > Metazoa > Chordata > Cladistia > Polypteriformes > Polypteridae > Erpetoichthys > Erpetoichthys calabaricus. The sequence continues at coordinate 157,491,469 of NC_041404.2, forward strand.
AAAACTCTTGTGTCTATTTATGCCATGTTATAATGTGTTCAATTTTAGCATCAGTTTAACTTCCCATTCCTTTCTCTCTTGCTTTGTCTTGACGTTGCCCATAAAAGTATTGTGACTTTAAAGTCCTCCTCACAGTGCCCATAGATGCTAAAGTGAACTCCTACAGGAACATCTCCACTGCCATGCCTAATGTGGGACCTGTGTACATTCATTCTTCGGCTGAGTGGTTGTCCAGTTTCTCCCACACAGAGTGCAGTGCTGGGACATTTCACACCCAGAATTAGGTAGACCACATTCGATTATCTACAGGAAAATGATCCCTTTATGCAATGTTCTTGTAGGCAATGTGGAATAACAACACGATCTGTATCATAAATGTGAGCACAGGTTTTACATCTTTTCTGTAGGCAGGGAGTTGTGCCATTTTCTGTTGGTTCACTTAGTGAGCTTTGGACAATTAGTTGCTGCAGGGTTTGGTTGTTGTCTGTATGCCAGGAGGGAAGGTTCTGGGAATACATCTCTCAGAGTGTCATCGTTATTTAGTATCGGCTGAAGTTCTTCTATAATTTTGCAAGGTATTTCTAGATATGGGTTACAGTTTACAACAAGGAGGATGCAGTTCTTGTTGACTTTGTTTTTATATGGCAGAAGGTTGTCTCTGAGTATGGCAGTGGCTCCTTTTATTTGAGTGTCCGCTGTCTTGGGAGTATATCCTTGTCTAACAAAATCTTGTCTGAACTCCTGCAGATGGTCTGTTGGGTCTGAGCAAATATGATTGTAACGTATTGCTTGGCTGAACATAATGGAGCACCTTATATGTTTTGGGTGGAAGCTATCACTTGTCAGGTATGTCCATCTGTCTGTTAGTTTGTGAAAAATAGAGGTCACAAAATGTCATTTTGCTTCACTTCTCCTTGCATCCATAATGGCTAACATGGTACATGACCCTACTACTACAGCAGAGAAAACTAATTGTTTACATGATTGTTCAGTGAAACATGGTTACACTCGATGAGACTCTACGGACGGAATAAGAGTTGTGCCTGTTATTACTGGCTTTAAGAGGCAAAAAAGAAGAAGATGGAATGTCAGACACATTCAAACAAAGCAGCAAAGTGGGGGTGCTTATATCGCCTCACTTCTGCAACCAACCTCTGCTTGAAATTCACCAAATTGTCAAGAAAAATTCTGTGCGTAGTACACCAGGAAATTCCTGTGTACCCTAGCCGTGAAAGTGACATTATTTTTGCCAGGCAGCCCTTGGGGACAGTGCAGACACGTCAAGTATAAAGCAGGCTTTAGTCGGGTTCTACATCTCTCACAATAACCTATTGTCTCAGTATAACTTGCATTAAATATCCCTCTGGTTTTGTTCATTTTCTAATTATAAAGCCAAACAGAAATATTTCTACAGCTTGGGTCTAAATAAGGTTGAATTTTAATTAAGAAATGGAAGCAAAACTCATTTCCTGCTTCTTTTTGTTGCTGTATTAAATCAAGCAAAGCCATGTTCTCCACCGAGGTGTGAATGACAACCGCCTCTCTAATCATAGGCTATCAGTTCATTAGCTCCTTGACTTTTTGAGCACACGAAGCGAATAAAACCAAGTGCTGCAACAATCACAGTGATCATGCAGCTTTAAAATCCTGTATTTGGAGCTATGATACATTGCCAACTGTCGATTGATCAATTTTCTAAAACTGCTTATCTAGGCAGTTGTAGGCATAAGAAGGAAGTCACCCTAGACAGGGTGTAGATCCGTACACACACCAATGCTCATTCACTCTGAGTCAATCTAAAGTCACCAAAGAACCCAAAATCAGGATATGCAAGGAACTTTAAAAAGTTTAACAAATAAGAGGAAGACCATTCAGATCATCATGCTTCTTTGGTCCGCTAATAGCTAAGCTGTCCCAGTACCTCATGCAGATATTTTTTAAACGTTGTCAATGTTTCAACTTCAACCTTGTGACTTGTTAGTTTGCCCAGATTTCTACAACACTTTGTGCTTATACACAGCTCATCTTAATTTTCTCCAGTGTCCTCGAGTGCATGGTTCACCATTTAGCTGAAAGAAACAACTCCATGGACACTGAGAGATTGTGCAAACTCCACATAGGAAGACATGGGCTAGAAAATGAACCCAGGTTAATGGAGATGACAGGCAGTAGCTGTGTTTACTGTGCCATGATTCAAATTATTCAAATCAACTTTCAAAGCAGACATGATTTAAACTGTATTTAAGCCAATCAGGTTTGTCCAGTTTGGCAGCAAGTGCCACAAAGCAAAATATCCTCCAGTCTGGCTACAGAGGAAGAAATAAATATTCAACATGTTAACATTTTCCCATTAAATGTATTTCCAAAACAGGTATGCATGCAAAATTTAGAGCAGACATTGGTAATAACTCAAAAACATTCCAATCCATAAAAACGTTCAGTGCAATAAAGTGGAATGTCACTGGAATAAACCATTGAACAAAGTGAGAAAGGCTGTAAAGTACCTGATCTGAGTCCACTAATGAGTTCTCCTAGCTGTGCTAATAAGAATCAACTGAGATAGTGCATGCTGATAGGTTAAGGTTGTCACTCTTTGAAAAAGAGTTACTCACCTCTAAATGCAAAGTAACAAATGATATGTTTCCAAGCTGTCACACAAGAAACATCTCATGATGGGTAGAGGCAAACAGCTCTCCCAAGATCTTCGCAACAAGATCGTTGAGCAACATAGCAATGGCACTGGTTACCAACGGATTTGTTAATCTTTTTAAAGGTTGCTATACACTTACATAGTTCATAATAAATGGATAAGTGACTGTGTGTCCACCCAGTAGATATATCTCTGTAATTACTAAAGATGGGGCATCACAAACATTTTTAGTAATAAAATACATTGCATTTTTCATTCCAACAGATGGTGCATCACAAACATTAACACCGTTTTTAAGAATTTCATATCAAATGGCATATAACTGACACAAATGCATTATATGGTGCACTGCAAACATTAATGCTGAGGTCTGCATTTATTACTTAGATTTCAACGCATCATAGACAAAGAGCACAGCTAGTCGTTCATAATTCTTTTTACGATATTAAAATAATAAAAAGCACTGTCCTTTAATACATATTAGTTATAGTATGTAGACATTTTATGTCACTTTGCAAATCACTTTCACCTTCTACCTTCAAGCACAATGTACTAAACTTCAGCAGGTGATCTATAATGTCTGACAGGATGCGAGGATACGCAAGTATAAAAATGATGATTTCAGTTGGGCTCTGGTATCCTGCAATTAAATGTCTTCCATGAATCAACATATACGTGTGGAACATTTAACATCCCCTTTATTACAAATGAAAGATTAAAAAGGCTGGGTTGACTGCTTTAAAGTGGCTATTAAGAAGAAATGCCTGTTTGGAAGACATTTAAACAGAATGTTCTTTTAAGCAGAACTGTGTAGGCACATCATTAATATTGTGTTAATAAATTGTGAAAATCTGCACACTTGGTCTATGGCCGCTCTTTGTAACATTCTTAGTGATGTTAGGCTTAATATGCTTCAGTTAATTCAACCTGCTTATTCAAGGCCAGTCTCTTGGGAAGATGGAGACTATTCTTATATCCTTGAATGCAAGGTAGGAACAGGGCTGTGGTCAGTCTCAGGGCATACTGACTGGCACACTACCATTCACTCAGACCAAGCCAACTTAGGAGTCCTGGTACAGTGAATTCAGAAAGTATTCAGGCCCCTTCACTTTCCACAAGCTTTGTTGTGTTGTAGATTTCATTTTCAATTAATAAATATGTCCATCAATTTACACTCATTAACCCACAATGACAAAGTGAAGACATATTTTCAGAGAGGATTGCAGATTTATTAAAATCAAAAGCTGAAATTTCTCATTCATAAGAGGATAAAGATCGTTTGCTGAGACACTCCAAATTGGGGTCATTATGTTTGCTTTAATTCTCTTTGAGATGTTTCTAGAACTTGCTTGGAGTCCACCTGTGGCAAACTGAATTGTCTGACCATCATTTAGAAAGGCACACACCTGTGCATAGAAGGTTCCACAATTCCCACCACATGTCACGACAAAAACCAAGCCATGAAGTTCAAGGAACTCTCTGTATACCTCTGTGATTAAACTGTGGTGTGGCATTGATCAGGGTAAGTAGATAAAACCATTTCTAACAGCTTTGAGTGTTCCCAGGAGCATAGTGGACTCAGTAATTATAAAATGGAAGACCTTTGGAACATCGGGACTTTTTTTAGAGTTGGCCATCCAGCCAAACTGAGTAACACGTCAAGAAGGGACTTGGTCAGGGTGCTCACCAAGAACACAATGGTCACTCTGACAGAACTCTTCACTTGTGATGATAAATTTTGCACCCTTGTCAGCAGGGCTTCAGAAGAGGGAAGTTGTGTTTTACTAAAATGCTGGAATTCTACGAGGAAACAACAAAAGGGTACAATCAAAGAAAGCATTTGATAAGGTGCCACAAGAGAGGTTGGGCATCAAACTAAAAGAAGTGGGAGTTGAGGGGGTGCAGAATTGCCTCAGATACTGAAAGCAGAGGGTGATGGTGTGAGGAACAGAATCAGAATTGGTTGATGTTAAGAGTGGTGTCCAGCAGGGTCAATGCTGGGGTCGCTGCTATTTCTAATATATATAAATGAACTGGATAGGAATATAAGTAACAAGCTGGTTAAGTTGCAAATGTTACCAAGAAAAGTGTAGGCAGATAATCGAGAATCCATTGAGTCATTACAGAGGGAATTGAACAGCAAATAGGCTTGGACAGATTTGTGGCAGATAAAATTTGATGTCAGTAAGTGTAAAGTGTTACACATAGGAAGTAAAAATGTTACGTTTGAGTACAAAATGGAAAGTCTGAAAACGCATACCTTATGAGAAGGACTTAGGAGTCGAATTGGACTCGTCATTAACAACATCCAGACAGTGTTCAGAAGCCATTAAAAAGGCTAACAGAATGTCAATTTATATAGCACCCTGATGTGCGGAATACAAGTCCAAGGAGGTTCTGCTCAAGCTTTATAAAGCACTGGTGAGGCCCCATCTGGTGTACTGTGTGCAATTTTGCTCTCCAGGCTACAAAATGGACATAGCAGCACCAGAGAAAGTCCAGAGAAGAGCGACACGGACGATTGTGGAACTGAAGGGGATGAGTTATGAGGAAAGATTAAAAGAGCTGAGACTTTTCAGTTTAAGCAAAAGAAAATTTAAAGAAGACATGACTGAAGGGTTTAAAATTATGAAGGGAATCAGTGCGGTGGATTGAGACTGTGACTTCTTTATACAGTGAACCACAGACACTCAGAATAAGTGACCAAGTAGTGTGGTAGACAGTAAGACTTTAGGAACTTTCGAAATGTAACTTGATGTTATTTTGAAAGAATTAAGTGGATAGGACTAGCAAACTTTGTTGGACTGAATGGCCTGTTGTTTTCCGGATTGTTTTAATGTTGTCCTATAGCTCTTATTCCCAAACGGCCCCCCAGACTGATGGTTACTCAATTATGTTGTCCTCTTTTGAGATAATAGTGCCTGCTAAACATGTAAATGTAAATGTAAATTAAGAGAAAATTCTACATGCATGTGGAGAGACCTGGTCTTCTGTGGTAGTGGCTGCATTAAGTCGTGTGTTGCTGTTGTCTGCATTATAAACTTTATTGAACTGGTCAAGTTCAACTTAAACAGAGTTTTTTTTTACACATAATGTATAATATACTGTAAACAAAACCTGCCTCATTAATTCTTTTCTCAGATGTTATTTATCCGGTTTTAAATTCTGCCGTTGGATGGAATTTTAAATTCCTTCTTCAGAACATTGCAGGGTTTATTGAATTGCTTTTCTTAAATCATCAAACCAGAGTTATTATATTAGTCACATCATGAATACTTTGGTTTTAAAGAATGCAGACTATATTCATGATTCTAATGCTGTAGTGTTTTAGTTTTTTTTTTTATTTTAGACTAGACTACTCCAAAAACATGTTTTAGTATATTAATTAAGAGACACATACACATATAACATATTATTATTATTTTTATAATTATTATTATTATTATTATTATTATTATTATTATTATTATTATAACAATGGTGCATACAATGTTACAAAATGTTGCAGCTCAGTGAGGAACAGAAATGCTGCCTGGCGTTGTTGCTTTACATAAAGCTTGAAGTGGCATAAGAGAGGCAGGAGGCAAATGCACTAAACAGAGAGCAGGTCCCAGGAGGTGACTTGAGGACATGCTTGTTTACTTGATGGACTTAATAAAGAGGAAGCTGACCACACCATCTTTCAGGAGAGAAACAACAAGCTAAAGGTAGGGAATGGGGAAATGTCAAGACACTGAATCGAGGAAAGGGCAATAGACGGACCACTAGGACTATTGATATTTGATCTGCCTCTTAATGTATGCAACATTTTCATTGATAATAATGTAAACAGGTATAATGCAGCACTCAGCCTATTTAAAAGGGGTCTGCTCAGACATGCTATGCAGAGACACTAGCTGCAGCAACGTGATTAAAAAAGCATTGTTATAGCTTGTCTATAACCTCCAAGACTGTGAGACAACCTACCAAAATCAAGGATGGACAGAAACTCATCCTCACAGCCAAGGCATCTCTTGTTTGCTGTGCATCCTTTTGGTAAGTACGTTCAAACACGTTTTTTAGAACATAAGAAAAGTTTTGACAAGAACAGACCATTCAGCTCAACAAAGCTCTACAATCTTATCCACCTAAATTCCACCAAAATAACATCAAGTTTAGTTTTGAAGGTCCAAAAAGTTATTCTGTCTACCACAGTTTCTACTTGGTAACTTATTCCAAATGTCTGTGGTTTTCTTTGTGAAGAAAAACTTCCTAGCATTTGTGTGAAAGTTACCCTTAACATGTTTCCGATTCTGTCCCCATGTTCTTGTTAAACTATTTTAAAAGTAAAAATTTTGATCCCCTGTACTAATTCCCTTCATAATTTTAAACACTTCAGTCATGTCTCCTCTTAATATTCTTTTGCTTAAACTGAAATGGCTCAACTCTTTTAATCTTTCTCCATAATTCATCCCCTGCAGTCCTGGAATCAGCCTGACTGCTCTTCTCTGGACTTTTTCTAGTGCTACTATGTCCTTTTTGTAGCCTGGAGACCAAACCTGCACTCAGTACTCCAGGTGAGGCCTCACCAATGGGTTATAAAGCTTGAGTGTAACATCCTTGGACTTGTGCTCCACACATCAGGGCGCGATATAACCTGACATTCTGTTAGCCTTCTTAATGTTTTCTGAACACTGTCTGCCAGTTGACAGAGATGAGTCCACTACGATTCCTAAATCCTTTTCATAAGGGTTATTTTTTATGTTCAGGCCTCTCATTGTGTATTCAAACCTAACATTTTTAATACCTATGTGTAATACTTTACATTTACTGATATTAAATTTTATCTGCCACGAATCTGCCCAAGCTTGTATGCTGTCAAAGTCCCTCTGTAATGATTCAAGAGATTGGAGATTATCTGCCAATCCCCTTAGCTTGGTATCATCTGCAAAATTAACCATCTTGTCATTTATATTCATATTCAGATCATTTACATATATATTACAAATAGCAGCAGCACTGACCCCTCAGGGGAAATCACTCTTAACATCACTCAATTCTGATAAGTTTACTCGCACCATCACCCTCTGCTTCCTGTGTCTGAGCCAATTCTGCACCCATCTATACACCACATCCTCAACTCCCATGCAAATGCTTTGCACAATATACCATTTACAGTATTTCACTAAACAATTTCTATTGGCAATGTTTTCTGACATGTTAGTAAAGCTAGCCAATTTGTGCTGTTTAAGCCAGAAGTGAAAATGCGTTTAAATTCCTTTCACTTGGTTTTTTTTAATTCTTATTTCACTTTTATTTATTTATTATGGTTATTTCAGTTATTATTTCAGTCTTTTGGCCTTGGAACCCCTGCAGATTTTGCTTTTTTTCAGCTTAAATGGGGTTTTATTTTATTTTACTAGGGGGCTCCGCGCCCTGCTCTCTTTACTCGCCAACCCTCGGGGGCAGGCACTGAGCACCTACTATCTCACAGCTGAGCCGCTCGAAGGGTGTTGGGGCACTCCTCCATTAGAATTTAAAGAGGTGGTAAATAGAAGAATATATGGGGTGCAGGAGGAAGACGGTTTGTTCCTTAATTATTATAGATAGAAAATCAGTTACTGGAGTATTTCATTACAACTGGCTATTTTAAATACCAATGAAAGATAAAAACATAGTAAAAAGTAAAAATAAAAAAGTAGAAGTAAAAAAGTAAAACATAATAAACATTAACATTAATGCCTCGTCAAAAACAATATTATAAATTATTTTATTCTTTAACTTACATTCTACAAATGTTGCTTTTTTGCATTTATTGAACAATTCTCTTTGCTCTTGATTTTTATTATATGCAGCTCTTTTTTGTTCATTTTCTTTTTTTCAACATTCATTATCAGCTCTTGGCACTGTTTTTCTTATCGCAATCTAAAATTCAACTTTCTTGTATATATAATTTGCTTTTCTGCCTTGCTATTATAACATTGAAGGGTGAGTTAGCAGCAATGAGAGTGTCAAAGGGTGGTACGGAGAGAGGATGTGCGCGGTAGGAGTAAGTAACGATTGGGTGAGCGGTATGGAGGGAGTGATCAAGGCTGAATAACGTGGACATGACAGAAAACCTTTTTAATATAATAGAGAGATTTTATTTTATTTTATTTTTCTGTCCTTCCTAGCCTATCATCACACTGGCATTCATAGACTTCAAAACCAGGTTTACATTTAAGATCTCTACACTGCAAAAATGCATATGCAAAAACTAGACAAAAAAAAAACTTTATATGGGAGTTGTTTTGCTTTAATTTAGCAAAGAAATCTGCCAATGCATAAGCAAAATTCACTCGACAAACTAAATAATCATAAATACAAATTTTTTGATAAGTCAACAATTCTAACAATAAGGAAAACAAGATTTAATGCCATGAAATAGTATACTTTTCACTTGTTTTGATTTTAGTTTCTGCAGCATACTCCTCTATATCTTATCTAAATGCACATTATTTTTTTATGCTATTTATTCATTATTCTTCCTGTCTAATTTTAATTAGTTTTTTTTTTCTTTGCTTATATCTATTTCTTGGACATCTTGTAAAGCAATGAAAATGTGTGATGGAAATAAATCTTGATGTTATTGTTCTGTTCATTTATCATTTAGTCCAGTTGTTCTCAGGCTGTTTTTGGAATGAGGACCACTTTGCCAAAGCTAAAAATATGAAGGACCATCTATGGCCAACACCCACTCACTCATTACTCTAATTTCGATGGGTTACAATTGCCACATTCTCTTTTCTGCATGTACTTTGTACAAAACTACTGTAATAACCTGAGATGCAAAGAAAATGAGATGGCACCATGACTCAAAGAGTGAGTTTGTAATCCTGAATGGGGCAGCACCTCCTTAATTTAAGTGCCTGCACTAGTCTAGGGGTCATGTCCTTGGAAGGCGCTCCATGAAAGATAATAAAAAAGCCAACTGAAATAAACTCTGTTAAACTCACACTGCCCCTCTGTCTCTTCTGGGTTGCAGGCCAATTTTCATTTTGCTACTCTGTGGCCTGCCGTGCTAGCTCGGAGTACAGGATCTGAGCAGGAAGAAGTAGTATACAAGTAAAAGATATTATCATCTACAGGAGAGTCAGACAGGGGATGCTGTGGTCGGTATCTTTGAGCCATTTCATGTGGCTTCATGAGCAAGAAAGTTCTTGTAAGAAAGAAGACTAGGCAAAACCATGGACCACCTGGCAAATGCAAATGGGACGTGTTTTCAGATCCACTGATTTAGTTGTTATGTTTAATATATTATTGTGTTAGTTATGTTCAAGAATATTTATGTCCTGCTTCTTTCACTGCCTTTATGTTCCTTGTGTTCTGGGGGTACAATCCTAAGATTGCATCACTGCAAGGGTCCACCTCCTGCCCCATAACAGGAAGGCTGGGAAATGTAGTCCCCACATTTCATTGCATGTGTTTTGGTGGAGTGACATTTTTCTATGAGTTATTTATCGCCTTATTTCTTTGAATTTATTGGCTTTTTTCAACTCTTTTTGGCCTATGTTTAAGGATGCTATATTGTGACATGTGTGCTTTCAGATTGCCTTGCTGACAACTTTTTTGCCTCATTTTTCCCTGTTGAGCATTTTGTTATATTTTCTTATTTATGTTACAACTTCAATTTACAATAATAGTTTGTTGCCCTTTTTGTTCACAAGCTGATTGTTATCTTTTCTCTTGTGGGGCTTTCTGAAATATTTCAAGGTATTTTAACAGCTCCCTATTTTTTTTTTGGGTTGCTCTGGCTAAAGCCAGCAGGATGGTGTTTGGAGTATGGCTAAGTTAAGGCAAACCTCCTCTGGGCAAGTTAGTAGTAGGCTGACCAGATTTTCACAGTCCCAAAATGGGACATTGCTTATTAATCAAGCCAATGGGTCAGGGGTCCTTCTTGGAGTTTCAAGTAAGTTGTAAAAATGTACAGCAAATCCAAGAGTGAGTGAGGGTCCCCCTTGTATTTTTGTGCATATTGTAAAAATGTATATTAAATCAAAGATCTGGGGGGGAGTGGCCCACATGTAGTTTTGTGTGCTTTAATCACATGACTGGCCATTTACTAAGCCTATATAGTATAAGTGTGCATACATTAGAATATAGTGTTAAAGAGTTGCATGTGCTCCCTTCTATCATTGCCTTGTCATGATTCTCGTCGAGGTAAATGCAATGATGTGTGTCACCAGGAGTGGACACAGAAGTGCGCATACAATCCAAGACCTTTACCTGTGTGAGGGCTTACAGAGGTGTACAGAATCCTTGGTGTTCTACAAACATTTCAGGAAATGTTTTATATCTGGTAAAAGTGCTCAAAGCTTTTGAGTGGGATAGCAGAGAAAACTCCTTTTGCAAAGGAACTCCACCCAATCAACATCAAAACAGCAGGTAGACCCACAATCCTATAGATGGTTAGTGTCGACAGTGTACCTCAATATATCATAATTCTCTCATCTATCATCTGAACCCAGGAACACAGACACAGAAAGAAGGAACATCTCCAGATAGCATTGGGACAGCGATTGGTCCTGGGTTGAGCTCTGGGTTGGCTCCACGCTCCCTTCTTGCTTCTGGGAGCCCCTTGAACCTGAACTGTCGATAGTCAGGCAAACAAAAACACACCCAAGCAGCAAGGGGTAGGTACAAAAAAGTGATAAGTGCTTTTATTAAAATAAAAAAATAGTCCAGTACATCATAATCTTCAACAAATAAATAATCCATAAAATTTGAGAGTGTAAAGGTTAAAATCAATCCATAATTATGCTATAAGTAATCCATAAAAACCAAGGTTAAAATCCAGGGAATTCCATTTCTAAAGAACACAAGCTCCAATGCTTCCTGCCCGAAAGCTGACGTCTCCCTGTCTTACCCTCTACGGACCCCAGAGCACAAGGAGACATCCTACCGACAGGCGCAGTCAACCATTGATTCCTGGATCAGGTCCCCATTGCCAGATCTTAAGCATCTCTGGGGTGCTGAGCCACCCATCCATTCCTTCAGCAACAACAAGAGACACCATATGCCAGGCCGCTCCTACTCTCCTGCACTGATCAATAGGAATGCCGCTCTTCGGCCCCAAGTTCCTCACTCTGAGGCTTGTCCCCGACCACCGACTCTCTTCTCCCACTCCTGCCTTTCTCTCTTTCTTTCTTTACTTTCATTTCAGCCTCCATTCTCTCCTTGCTGTTCTTGTGTCTTTCCTCAAGCTCCTTTTTATCTTGTCTGCCTGATATGACACTACCTCGGAGGTAAGAATGATCACCTGACTGACGCTCACAATCGCACATGTACGCACGATCAGCCAGGCACCCCAATCGTCCCTGGAGATCAAGCACACCCACACACACCCGCAACCCAATGGGATCCTGCACTTTCTGGGTCACGATTATTTAATTAAAACCTGCTCTCCACCACGGACCACTTATCACAGTTCATCCCAGAGAATTCTCATTCAGACTCACATGGAAACAGTTTATGGGATGTGGAGATTGTACAATACAAACAAATGGTAAATGTGCACACTCTGCCCAGATGCCTTCCTGGCTCCTGAGCACTGAACTTCCAGTGTCTGGAGATGTGGGGTATCAATATTATCCACTGGGCCAGTGTGTCTCACAATATATAATAAGGAGGAAAAAGTCTGGGGGATGTATTAAAATTGAAACCTAAAGAGAAATGAGTATAGTATGATGAAGCACTAATGCCACAAGTATTTCATGGCTTATAGATACTAATTTGTCCTACGCCTGACAGTCCGAGGCCTGATTAAGAGCATAAGAAGTTTGACAGACTTGAGGAGAGAATTCAGTCCATCAAGCACGTTTCTTTAGCTAATAGCAAACTTGTCCAAATATCTCATTAGGAAACCTTCAAAAATATCAAGGTAAACTCATTAGTCATTCATTCAGGTTATCTGCCAGGTGCTAAACAGCTCTGAGGTAGCTTGTGGAAGATTGGGTATCTTCCTTGATGTAAATGTCCTTGTAGGACACAAGGAGAGTCCTCATCATCAAACATTTAACAAGAAGCAGGGATGCAGCCCTTAGAGCAGGGGTGTCCAACTACTATTCTGGAGGGCCACAGTGGCTGCAGGCTTTCATTCTTACCATTTTCTTAATTAGTGTCCAGTTTCTCCTGCTGATTAACTTCTCTTGCCTTATTTGTAATTGACTTGCTATTTAAAACGCAGACCGCTTCATTGTTTCTTTTTTCTGAAATCAGCAGTCAAACGATAATGAGACACAAAATGAGCCAACATATGACCAGCTAACCAGTGTCCATCATACAATATCTGAAAATAAAGAAAGGTGAAGGTCTCAGTAATGTTGATCTGCTCAGGTCCGTAAAACATTTTGGTGGTTCTCTTAGAAAAAAGAAAAATCAACTGTTTCAGAAATGTCTGATGTGGCAGAACGAGAGCACCAGTGAGCCATGGAGGTAAGCAACAGGTTTAATTAACAATAAATATCTTCTTCTAATTTCAAAACTGGTTGGAGAGAAATAGGTTGGAGTTAGATGGTCATCTGTTGTCTCACTAAACATCTCATTTCTGTTTGGCTGTCATTTAAGGAAAAAAAAATCAAGTCAGAGGATGGAGTCTTTAAAAACACAGCAATTAAAGTGAAGGGAATAGAAGTCAGTTAACAGCAGAAACTGGTCCCTGATGAAGAAAAGTGGCAGGAAGGAAAACCAGCAGCCACTGCAGCCCTCCAGGATCGGAGTTTGTCACAAACTTGCCCAAATCAAAATATTTCAAAAATATCAAGGTAAACTCATGAGTCATTCATTCAAGTTATTTGTGAGGTGTTAAACAGCCCTGAGGTAGCTTAAGGAAGACCATTAATAATGCTCAGCATCTCTTCCTTGATGTAAATGTCCATGTAGAACAGAAGAAGAGTCCTTATCAAAAAAAACATTTAAAAAGCATTAGAGATGCAGGCTTTAGGGTATTAGCAAAAGAGTCCTAAGCTGGGCTGGTACTCTGAGAAATCATCCTTAATTTTGTGTCATGTGTGTACGCACCTGGGGTCCCCTAACAAGCTCAATCGGGGTCAGCACTACCACACTGGGGCACAAGGAGGTGTTGCCACTTATGCTATCCTCTCCTTTTTGCACAGCCTGGAGAAGATGCCCAGTGAGGGCACACCCACCCAGCCGTGACATCATGAGCAAGCCCTGCCCCTTCTGGTCATTTCACATTATAAAGTGGCAATCCAGAAGTAGTACAGGCTGGCTGCATCTGAATAAGAGTAGCAGTTTCAGAAAATGGATGGCTGGATGAGCTCAAGTGAATTCAAATCTTTTCAGCAACATTTTGACATTAAATTAACTTTTTGGCCATTTAATCAATTTATGATACAATTGATTATATTTCTTTAGGTTTTCCAGTTGGAGCACATGCAGGTCAAGTGACTTGCTCATGTCACTAGCAGGATTTGAGCCTATAACCTCAAGGTTTGAGGTCCAAAGCCTTAACCATTACACCACACTGCCTGCCATACTTTTAAAGTGTTGTTTATGCAATTTATAAAGCATTTTGGGTTGACGCTCTCTGTCAAAGGCACTATATAAGTCATTCTTCCCCTTGTGTACATTTTCATTCATTCACACCTTTGATTCACAGTTCCCTGTTTTATATACATTCATTTAGTGATCCACTACTAGTGATTAACAGGAAAGTTATGGCAGACATTGCATATAACATATTAACAGTTTATACAATGCAGTTTTATTTTTAGTGATTTGCCCAGAACTGCATCAGCATCTCCTGCCTCCTCTTTGTTACACCAGAAGCTACTGTTGCTTTTTTTTTTTCTTCTGATCAGTTTTCATATTCTGCCGTTAAATACACTTATCTGGAGCTGTATCAATATGTCACCTCTCCATTATATTACACACAAAAGCAGCCGCGCTGAGCCTGCCAGTCTCCCTAATTCTACTTCTTCCACATGCATTGCTGACTCTCATTAATGGCCGCCATCCATTTGCATTTCTAGTACAGAAACACCCTGCAAATTTCAGCTCAAATATCCTTTCAGCTGCCTCATCCCAGCTATACTCCGAATGTCTCTACTGCTCAATTTTAGGAACGCTGAGCAAAATGACAAACATGGCTGTTTGTTTTGTTTTATGGCAAACAAATACTGAGAAGGGCTGGCCTGCGTGCGGGAGACGATATTAAAAACTGAGAACTGACACTAAACAAGCAACAGATCTTTGGATTAATTCCACCTTTGCACAAACCAGTGAGAAAACTTTGAAGGGATGTGTTAAAGAAAAATTAAATTGACAAATATCAATTTAAAGCTTTTGTAAATTTGGAATGTAATCCATTTTTAAATCCACACAATTGAATTCAGCGGCAACAGACCACAACAGGATCACGACAGCCATTAGAATAATGAATGACCTCCATGAGCCCAGGGAGAACATACAAATGGAGCACAGCAAACACTTGAGCCCTGAATTGAACAGGAGCCACCATGCTGCCCACGTCACCTTATGTAATGATCAACATCACTGAGCCAACTGTTGGAATAATGCAGTACATTGTACACGATATTGAAAACAAAGATAGAAGTCACACACACACACACACTCAAGTGAGGTCCCAGAGATGCAGCATGTTTGCGAGTTAATCCTTAACCTTTAAGCTGCTCTGTCTATTTTGTAATGCAACCCCAATTTCCAAAGTATGAACGAACTGTAAACCATAAAAGAATTAGGCACCGTCACAGGAATCAGAATAAAACATCAGTGGGATTTCAGTTAGAACATCTTGGGTGGGGTGGGTAGACTCTTAAAAGTAAATGTGATGCCATAGAGCAGGGGTGGGCAAAGTCGATCCTGGAGGGCCGCAGTGGCTGCAGGTTTTTGTTCCAACCCAGTTGCTTAATAAGGAGCACTTATTGCTCAAGTAACACTTCTGCTTTATCTTAGTTATCTCGCTTGTTAAGATTTTGAACCCTTATTGCTTATTTTAGTCTCAAACAGCTGTATCCTCAGTTTTTAATTGTTCCTTATTAGCAATAAGATGCAAATGACAAAAGAAACCAGCAGTTCCCCATTTAGCTTGTTTCCATTTACACCTGTGTGTATTTATCATGCCCTAATTGGTTTAATTAAATACTTGGAAGGAAAGCGAAGAAAAAAAGTGAAAGACTGAGAATAACTCATTCATTTAAGGCCACAGATCATTTAGTGGAAATCTTTAGAAAGGAAAAAAATCCAGGATATGAGAATGACATGAGATGGCAGATTTAAAGCACTAACTAAGCAATTAAAGTAAATTATTGGCAAGGATCATTTTCTAATTAAGCAACAAAAACCTGCAGCCACTGCGGCCCTCCAGGACTGACTTTGCCCACCCCTGCCATAGAGGAACCATTTTGGGGTCCACATATAGGCTCCAGAAAGAACCTTGATTTATTTAGCTCTCTAACAGCCTTCATAACTAACCATAAATAGATTACAGTATAATAGATTTTTAAAATAGCAAAGGGTTCCTTATTTTTCAAAGGACTCTTGCTGTTTATAACAACACAGGCTCAGTTTAGGTTTTGTTGATCTGTCAGTTTTCACCTACTATATTAAAATTTTATGTTTTGTCCACCTCTCTATAAACCTCTCTCTGCTTTCATATACAAAGAACCCATCCCAGAATGAAACGGTTCTTTGCCAAGTGGTAGTTCTGTAAGGAGCCATACAAGTGCCTTTATTTTTACTAGGCTATCCATCTGTTTAAAACTGGTGAGATGCGTGTCAGAAATGCTTTAAAATCACAAGGCCATGATCAGCGAGAATACAAAGGTAACACAACCAAAAGAAAACAACAAAAGCTTTGCTCTTTTAAGATGCTCGTGACCAGTACAAGAGTCCCAGACACAGCCTCAGAAACAGCACCCCAGCTTCAAAAGACTTTTCATTATCTTTTGTGTCTTTACAAGTGGGGTTTTTCCTTTATGTATCGGCATAATTTCTTTCTTTTTCCTGCATTCCCCCTATTCAAGCTTTGACCTCCTCTTGTCCCGATTCTGACTGTCTAGCTGATCCCTTTTCATTCCACACCCAGGAGTGCCACAATATGGCCTCCAAGAACCACTTCTGGGTTAGGTTAACCTTCAGTAGTGCACCCAAGGCACCCAAGGACCCCAAAAGCGCTGCCCTCCAAAATTATGACTTCCATGCAGCCCTGAGGGAGCGCAAACCAGAGCCATACCAAGGGAACACTGCCACCTAGCGCACTGGAGGAGCACTGGCTTCACGAGGTAGTCACCCTCTGTCTGTCTGCTAGCCCAGCCTCCCAAATTGGACAGGGAACAGCAAGCCTTCTGCTGTCCATCCATAAAGGACTCCAAGCTGGGTAAGGAAACGTCATCCATTCTGGTCAGGATGCCACACCATCTGCATTGTCTGTCACAATACGTATATATAATTGTAAGCGCTATACTTTAAGCCACTCAAATTCAAGTTCAATATGCCATGATAAAAAGGCAGCATGGTGGCGTGGTGGTTAGCACTACTTCCTCCTGGGATCCAGTATCCTGGGTTCAAATCCTACACCCAGTTGGTATCTTTTTAAATTTTACATGTTCTTCCAAGGTACTGCGGGTGTTTCCTTCATCCTCAATGACATGCTGGATAGATTAATGGACAAGCACCCAATCTAGTAGAGCTTCCTGCCTTGCACCTTGTGCTGCTGGGATAGGCTCCATTGTAGCCCACAAACCTGAACTGGATCAAGCAGGGGTTACAATGTTCTTTTAGTGTTAGAATAAGGCAGGCAGTATGGCGTAGTGGTTAAGACGTTGCACTTCAAACCCTTTGTAGTGGGATTCAAATCCCCCTACTGACGCTCCCTGAGCAAGTCACTTCACCTGTCAGTAGAACATATGACCAATTGTACCTCATGTTTTGTAAGACACCTTGGATGAAGGTGTCAACCAAGTAATAATAATACTATTACAATGTACATCACTAGAGCTGTTTATTCCTTTATAATTAAATGTCCATGAGTAAAACATTCCATTTTAATAAAGAACAATATGAAGCCACCACTGCACAAACATTCTCTGGTAAAACAGAGAATAAAGAATATAATAATATGAGAGGAACTGACAAAAACACAAAACAGATTTGCATCTTCAAACTTTTCTCATTTTTGCTGCTAAAAAAGCTGCAGTTGAGATTTACACCCGTTGGGTTAGAATTTAAAACACTGTGGAGAAAGTGTAGCTTTATCCTGATTATTATTATTTTTCTAATAATTTTTTGTGGTTGTATCAATCTTTTTTGACAGGCCATGGAGCTCTTACTTTTAATGTATGTGTATACTGCATGGGTTTTCTTTTTGTGGTTCATTATATATTTTTTTTATTTTAATTCAGCTCTATGATGTGTTTAAGTGTATATTGTATTTTGAGTTTGTCAGTTCTATTTAAAAATGAATCATACATCAAGGTAAGTACAATAAGAATGTAGACATCATATGTAATAGTAGATTATCGAAAAAAGAAGGCATGCACTGTAAATCACTTGAGTGTAACTATCTATTCCAAATATCTTTAATTATTTTATTGCACAAGGTGCTTGGAGTCCAGTTGTTTTTTGTGGTTTTGCTCAGATGGACTTTGCTTTCTTCTTCACAGTCAATTGCAATGGCCATCATCCATTCATCCACTCATCTGTCCGGTTTTCTGCACCTTTTTGTTTTTCAACAGGGAGTCATTTTACACAATTATAGGACAAGAACTAACCCTGGGCCGGGTACCAGTCCATCCCCACATTCAGTCCTACCCAACTTTTACAGTTACCAGTCTAACATGGAATAAAGAAAAACCTGACTTGTGCACAAGTAAAACATGCAAATTGCACTCAGAGGTGAAAACTGAACTCAGGTCCCTGAAAATGAAAGCAACTAACCCCAAGACCTGTAGTTAGTTTAGTGACAGAGTTCACATTGGCCATGCGTCCCATTCAGTTCTGGTTTTCGTTTTGCACTGCCATTCTAGTAATGTCAGCTAGCTGTTGATGTGTCAGATACCCATTTTCATGCCACAGTCGGCGCCCTAACTCTCCAGTCTTGCCCATTCTCCCTCTGAGTTTCATTAATACCTGTACAAGACCTGCTGCTGTCTTCCTACTTAAACAGAATTATCTTCATAAATGATGCTGTCAGTGAGTGAGCAGTCAGTTATGCCAAATGGGCAGACATAAATGGCAAAGTGGCTATGATTGTATTTCAGCTCTGTACTTGTAAAGCACCTTGATACTGTGCTCAGTTAAGAAATGAGTAATAAAATTAATTTGGGAGTGCTGATTACTTTCTAAAACATGTGGTTTGGGAAACATTTTACAAAGAAGCAGTAGGTGATGCAAAGGGCCATCAAAGATGACAACAGAATCCTATAAACTCGCTTCTTACATAGTGCCTTTGCAACCTGTGATGGACTGACGCGCTGTTCCACGACTTGCTCCTGCCTTGCGCGCTTTGCTTGCCGGGACAGGCTCCAGATCCCCGTGACCCTGCTTACGATTAAGCAGGCTTAGAAAATTGTATGGTATGGAATGGAACGTTTGGGGGATTTTATTAATCTGTCTGCATGATGCAGCCAGACGGCAGAAGTGTGCGTACCAGCACGAGATGCAGACAGTAGAACCTCAAAGACTGCAAGCAACCAGCAATCCGCAAGGACAGCGGGTCATGCGCAGGCTTCGGTGTATGATGCTGGACACTGGGGGGCGTGTCCCCCGTTGTCTTGCTCCTGGAACAAGAGAGTGTATCGTCAAGAGAGAACATCTGACAACGAGAAGAAACTCAAGGGTGCGGACGAAGTGCTCCATTGTAGCGCCTCGCATCGACCGCCTTCCTCTGTCTTTTATATTACGGACAGGAAGAGCGTGTGGTCGCATTTGTTTTACTTGCAAGTTAATCCTACGAAATATCACGGTTTGTCTAAGAAGTGATCGAGTGACGTGGGACACAGGCGGTAACTTACAAAGAAACTAACAGCACAGTCGTGTTCCGTACCCTTATTGTTTAAGATTTTGCGTAACAGAAGGGGCGATTGATTTTTTTTCGTTTTCAATGTAATTACAGGAAATACTGATTATGGAAGAAAGTGATCGAGTAATGCGGGAAACGGGCACTTAACTCACATCAAAACTGATAGCTCTGGTTTTCAGAAATATTCCGTGTTCCAGGTTTCTGTCCCCTTAGTGCGCCTTTCCATCCCAACCCCAGCCGCTCCGAGTATTCAGACGGGACGCTCGCCACTTGCTTCCTAACAAATCTCAGAATTAATCTTGTTATTTTTCCAGCTATGTACATCTCGCCCTTGATCTCCCAGTCCGCTCTTTCGCCGACTCTCTGTCACGCTTATCTCGGAAAAACATACAACAGGTTATCTCTTACCTTTAACAGGCGTCTTCTATCCTTGGATTTGTTATAATCTGGTCACCTTTAAAATATGCTCGTGGTGTTTATCCAACTGGCCATCTCTGAACCCGAGCTGGAGCCCCATCTATCATAGAGGTCTGCGGATTCTTCGTACCCCCCGCCTCCTCCTAGGGTAAGGTGGCAAATTCACAAAAGAGCCGATCGCCGCCTCCTGCCGCCTCTCATCTCTCTCTCTCTCTCTCTCTCTCTCTCTCTGTCTCGCTCTCTCTCACCCTCGCTCCCTCTCTCTCTCTCTCTCTCTCTCTCTCTCTCTCGGAGTTCTGCCCGCGGCGAGGGGCTGTAGCGCTGGCTGGAGAATCTCCTCCCCTCCTCCACGCCTGCTGCACAAAAGCAACAGATAGATTAGCCCTCGTGGAAAATGTCGCATAGGATTACTTTAATTCAATTTTAAACGCTATACATAATCCTATAAAGGCGCTACTACATTGTCCGATTGGAAACCAAATCAGAATATCAGATCCATCGTGGTATGGAACACCGGACTACTATTAAAAAGCATGATGATTTTAAAATTCTACGGAACGTGAATTAAACGGTTAAAAAAAAAGTCAACATATCTAAAGACTTACATTACAAATTATTTGGGAATATCCTGAGAGTTTATGACAGCCTTCTCACCACACAAGGATTTCGCAGTTTTCATGATGCATACAATGTGCATCATGGCATTCAAAATCTATTAAGTATATAGTGTCTTTCATGGTGGACACCCCCAAAATGGTTTTACATATTTAATCTTTCACTACAAACTAACCAGTTCTTTGATAAATTAATTAACTACTCTAAATGGTCTCATTTTGAGTGAGTGTGGGTGTGCCTGAGTCTGCCCTGGCATGGACTGGAGTCCCATCCAGGTTTGGTTCCTGCTAGGACAGACTCTGGCCACTGCTACTCTGTATTGGATTAATCAAAGCTTTATCTTTATCTTTACCATGGACTCTGCCTCCCTGTACACATAGTCATTCTTAACGATGAAAGTCTCATCACCTTATCATCCTCCCATGAATGCCCTCATCAGACTGGCAGAACCTGTTCTTACACTTCATAACTACTTTGTTCACCAGGTCAGTGGTGTTGCAGTGGTTACTAGATCAGGACCAAGCTATGCCAACATCTTCCATCAGCCAAGTAGAAGAGTATTTTCTTTCTTCTAGGCTTTGCACTAGACCTGTACAAAACACATATCGGCAATTGTGTTGGTACCATATCTTGCTAAAGAAGCCAGCCACAGGAATTCATTAAGAATTTTACTAATTTCCATCTGTCTCTCAGGTTTATTGTTGGTGTTTCTACCATAGATCTACCATTTTTATATATCAGCTTTTCTATCAGCATTCCAGGATTTAAGACCTATAAGTCAACTAACACACACAGTGACCTTTTCTACGGCACCTTAAATACCTGGCATTCAAAAAAACTCTCTTCCATTTTCACAGTTCTTCTTCAGGGATGATGTTGACTTTTGTATGAGGAACGTCTTCATTGATAGAGGATACCCTTTTCATACTGTGGACAGGGCCCACGATAAAGCCAGGAGCAGATCTCATAACATTAACCTTTTAAGAGGAACGAACATCAATAATGAGATCCACATTCTGCAAGTCTTGCCAGTCCACCCTAATACTCCATCTCTCCCACAAGTCATCAAACAAAATTTCCAGATTTTATGGACTGTTCCTTCCATAGTAGCCTGTTTTCATAATTTCATCCCTTGATCTCCTTTCATCGACCTCCTAACATACACAAACCTCTCGTCCACAGCTGGATTCAAAGAGGAGAGCCAAATTCCTCTCCAAACATATTTGCTGTGTCATTATGTCACCAATAATCCGTTTTGTATTGTGTCTCTCTGGTAAATCCAATATAAGACAACTGGCTTCTTGTCAGTCTAAAGTAAGTGTCTGGGTGTCTGGTGAAACAGGCAGATGACTAGCAGACCATTTCAGGGAGCACTTCTAGCTGTTCCAAGCAAAGACCTTTCAAAGTCTATTGTAGAACACTTCACATCCCTCAATCGTGCAATCTTAAAAATAAAAGTGCCAGAGTGGTTCTTCAGGGCAATGACATAGGGGGAACCAGTTTTGGTTTCCAAAAGAACCATCCACACGAAGGTTCCAGAAGGAACCCATTTTTATTTGAATTCATAACATGCTCCATGCATAGCCATGAATATGATAACAGATTTGTGGAATATCATTGGGTCGGAGATTTTGACAAACATATAGTGCTTCCAGAAAGTATTCACAGCGCATCACTTTTTCCACATTTTGTTATGTTACAGCCTTATTCCAAAATGGATTAAATTCATTTTTTTCCTCAGAATTCTATACACAACACCCCATAATGACAACGTGAAAAAAGTTTACTTGAGATATTTGCAAATTTATTAAAATTAAAAAAATTGAGAAAGCACATGTACATAAGTATTCACAGCCTTTGCCATGAAGCTCAAAATTGAGCTCAGGTGCATCCTGTTTCCCCTGATCATCCTTGAGATGTTTCTGCAGCTTAATTGGAGACCACCTGTGGTAAATTCAGTTGATTGGACATGATTTGGAAAGGCACACGCCTGTCTATATAAGGTCCCACAGTTGACAGTTCATGTCAGAGCACAAACCAAGCATGAAGTCAAAGGAATTGTCTGTAGACCTCTGAGACAGGATTGTCCCGAGGCACAAATCTGGGGAGGGTTACAGAATATTTTCTGCTGCTTTGAAGGTCCAAATAAGCAGAGTGGCCTCCATCATCCGTAAGTGGAAGAAGTTCGAAACCACCAGGACTCTTCCTAGAGCTGGACGGCCATCTAAACTGAGCGATCAGGGGAGAAGGCCCTTAGTCAGGGAGGTGACCAAGAACCCAATGGTCACTCTGTCAGAGCTCCAGAGGTCCTCTGTGGAGAGAGGAGAACCTTCCAGAAGGACAACCATCTCTGCAGCAATCCACCAATCAGGTCTGTATGGTAGAGTGGCCAGACGGAAGCCACTCCTTAGTAAAAGGCACATGGCAGCCCACCTGGAGTTTGCCAAAAGGCACCTGAAGGACTCTCAGACCATGAGAAAGAAAATTCTCTGGTCTGATGAGACAAAGATTGAACTCTTTGGTGTGAATGCCAGACGTCACGTATAGAGGAAACCAGGCACCATCCCTACAGTGAAGCATGGTGGTGGCAGCATCATGCTGTGGGGATGTTTTTCAGCAGCAGGGACTGGGAGACTAGTCAGGATAAAGGGAAAGATGACTGCAGCAATGTACAGAGACATCCTGGATGAAAACCTGCTCCAGAGCACTCTTGACCTCAGACTGGGGCGACGGTTCATCTTTCAGCAGGACAACGACCCTAAGCACACAGCCAAGATATCAAAGGAGTGGCTTCAGGACAACTCTGTGAATGTCCTTGAGTGGCCCAGCCAGAGCCCAGACTTGAATCCGATTGAACATCTCTGGAGAGATCTTAAAATGGCTGTGCACCGACGCTTCCCATCCAACCTGATGGAACTTGAGAGGTGCTACAAAGAGGAATGGGCGAAACTGGTCTAGGATAGGTGTGCCAAGCTTGTGGCATCATATTCAACAAGACTTGAGGCTGGAATTGCTGCCAAAGGCGCATTGACAAAGTATTGAGCAAAGGCTGTGAATACTTATGTACATGGGATTTCTCAGTTTTTTATTTTTAATAATTTGCAAAAACCTCAAGTAGACTTTTTTCATGTTGTCATTATGGGGTGTTGTGTGTAGAATTCTGAGGAAAAAATGAATTTAATCCATTTTGGAATAAGGCTGTAACATAACAAAATGTGCAAAAAGTGATGCACTGTGAATACTTTCCGGATGCACTGTATATGGCTACATATAATAACACAGGCTAAGTTAAGTTTTTTTCATATTTGTTCATATCCTACTAGGTAGCCTACTAAACATAAAAGATTTCTATCTTGGCCACATATTAGGATTTTTTCAAAGCCCAAAGAACCAACTTGATGTGCAAAGAACTCTTCCCAAATTGGAACAGTTCTTTGTAAAGCAAGGGGTCTACAAGCAACTACACAACCCAGTAATCCATTACTTTTAAGTGTTGTCTCACTGATCTTTCGGTTATTGTTCTTTCACAGGGCTTTGAAGACACTTTTCTAAGAAAATCAAAAGAAGCTAAGCTCATTCTCACCCTGGGGTCACATATTTCTGACCAACTGACTTTTAAGTCTCTCCCTTCATCTTCTCTAATGGCAGCCATTTCTCATCATTTCTGTTTTCATCTGCCCCGGCTTTGTTCCTTCCTGTATTTGTTGCATTTTGCCTTTTTAGTTGCACATCTGATGAAGGATTACAGATGACCATTGTGTCTTTAACCTTCTTTCTTTTCAGCATTGGAAGTAACCTTTAGTCTTTTTTTCCTATGAAAAAAAGGCAAAAAAGAACAATAATAATCTAAGTGCAAATTCAGAAAATAAGGAAAGTAATAATAAGCCCGGACCAAGTGGAACTGAAAACCTTGTAGGTCCAATCGGGGTCAGAAATAAAAGACTTCATAAAGACGTTCAAAAACATTGGCGCGATACACATGTAGAGCAAGTTAAAGAATATGAAAGTAGTAAAATTCAAAAGTATCAAAAAAAAAGAAAGTAAAGATCGCATTAGCACTAACAAATGGAAATTATTACTCGGTGAAATAATGGAACAGTGAAAAGAGATCAAATATATGGACATAGATGATATGACAGAAGTATGTAGATATTGTTTGGCTTTAAACTTTAAGTCGGAGACTTGTAGATCGTCAAATTTGTGTTGCCATCAGGGAAAGTAGTGTTGCCTCCCAGTGAAGAGGCGTATATGCGAGAAATAAAAGATTTGTTGTTTGGTGAAAGTGAAATCCACAGACACTATATCCGAGTCTACAATAAACTTTTTTGCGAGCACATCATTCAATGCTCAAAGCGTAGATTAACACAATAATGGACCATACGCTATGAGAATCTGTGGTCCCGCAACAATTAAAGCTATGACAAGTTTAATTTTGAAGAAACCACAATTCGGTCAGGTTTATATTTATGATTACGGAGAAGCAATGCAACATAGAATCGAAAGAGTATGCAACAATTCCCATGAAAATAACAATCTCTTTAAATTGTATATCTGGAAAACCAAACCCGGCGGTGGGGAAGCGGAGGCCCCTAGTATTTTATTACGATAAAGACTGTAGGCATACCTATTCATTCAGTGCTCATAAAAAGTATTCTCCCTTCCATTATGTAAAGAAGGCCATCACTCAAATGTCAGCAGCCAAGCAACTCATAGACTGGTAAGGGAAGTAGCAAAGAAGCCAGCCATCACTTTGAAGGAGCTACAGAAGTCACGTCCTGAAACTGGGGTCCATGTGCATGAGTCCACCAAATAGAGAGCTCTCCACAACGGTGGCGTATTTGGAAGTGTGACAAGAAAGAAGCCATTACACAGGACAATGCCACAGTCATGACAAGGACTCAGCTAGGATGTGGGGAAAGAGTTTGTTATGTCTTAGATAGGGCTTTCTCTCTGGCTTTGGTTTACATTCTTTTCCTATGTATTTTCTGTTGATTCTAAAGTATTTGTAGGTATTCATATAATTTTTGTTAATATTGTCACGCTTATATTTAATGTTGGATCTCTGTATAATGTATTGATTTGTTTTGTCCTTTGTATGTAGTACCCCAAGAGACAAGACCTCCACCTGAGCCCAGGAAGAATGATTTCACAGCCTGGCAAAGGACCACTACATGCAGTGACTTTTAATTCCTTACTGTTAGAAATCATTTTTTCAGTTAGATCCAAACCAGAGGCAAGTGGGTCATTTTTGGGAACACTTTACCACTTTAAGCTTTCATAACTTAAAGGTTTTGAATACCCCAACAGGGTTGCCCTTCCATATTACAAATCCCAGGCAACCCTGTGGGTGCCCAAACTGGCACCCAATCATAGGAGCAATGCCACCTCTGATTCTTGGAGATGACTTGCCCTTTCATTAATTGTTCCTCTTGAACAGGATTGAAAAGTAGGATCTTCCCGGCCAGGTTGTGCCGCCATTTTTGCATTCCTTCCATTACGGTCTCTGAGCCAGATAGTGAATTTTTCTCAAATCTAGTTGGAATGCCAGTCCACCCACTCCTGCACTTACTGTATACATACATATCATCAAATATACGGGTGTAAACAGCCACCCTAACTCGATACAGACAGGCAAAAGAAAAAATTTTTACACACACAAAACTTGTTTAATTATCTTTCCTCGTGGGAACAACTCTACTTCGTTCCCAGCTTACAGTATAGTTCTGTCCTTACAATTGATTACATCTTGCCTGAAGAAAGGGCCTGAGTTGCCTCGAAAGCTTGTATATTGTAATCTTTTTAGTTAGCCAATAAAAGGTGTCGTTTTGCTTGGCTTTTCTCTACATGTCCTTACAATTCAAAGCACAACAAGGTCTTCTTCTTCTTCTTGGTTTCACCTCCACTCCCTTTCATATGCTGCGTCTTCTGCCTCCCGACTCCCGCTTCCCTTCAATAGTGGCTAACGTCCCTTTAACAGCTCCTGGGAGTGTCATTAGCATCAACTGGAATTACTCCCAGGTGTGATGGAAATACACTGTCGGACTCTTCAGCTCTCCCTGGCAGCTGCCATGGGAACCAACAAGGCGGCATGGCTCTTAGTGAAACCTCCGTACAGGAGAGTTGTCTTCTAGTATCCCAAAGAAGGTAACACCCCACAGGTGCTCTCTCCCCAGGAGGTCCCTCCATCCCGCTGGCATCCTGGGCAAACACCCGGGGCTGACCATCATGATATATATATAGGTATATATATATACTGTATATACATACATGCATGTTTAATAACTATAAAATCACAATTCAATCCCAAACCTGATTAATTCAATCCATGCTTGTGACGCTGAAGCCTTTTCTGAAAGTCCCCCCATATGAAATTTTCATAAAAGAAATGTACTGAATGTTGACTGTTACTTATTATTAAATGAAAACATTGCCAAATAAATTCAAACTGGTGCTCTGCTACACAAGTTGTATTGTAACATAAGTTTTTGAAAACGTTTTCTTTTCTGTTCAGATCAAATAATCTTAAATATTCACATGCAATATATGCTCTGCACTAACATAACATAAGATGTGTTGCATGTTGCTTAGCACATGCAAGTAAGAATCTCGCTGTATTCTGTACACGTGACGTTAATGGCCCCATAAAGAAATAATGTAAAGTTGCTGCATTACAAAACCATCCACATTTAAATTGTTCCTTAAATCAGTCACTGGTGTCCATTTACATTCCTGCTTGAATGCCGTGAGGCCTGCGTGGATCTTGAAGAACTTACTATGTTTTATTTCCTTTCAAGAAAAATGAGAATCCGAACACTCCGTATGGCATTGAGGCCTCTCTCCGGTGACAGTCTCCCCTGCACTCACTGGCTACAGACAGAGCAGGGACGCACGTGTGATTTGACCAGAAAAGCAAGCATGGGGAATTTTGCTGCTTACTTTTTCCGCCAGCCTAAAGGACTGCTGTTTCCTGTATGATTCCTGCTCGCTGTAATCTACGGCTATTTCTGAGTCGCATCAGCGTATCGATGTCTCAAGCACGTATTGTTACTTCGATGGATTGTGAGAGCTGCGGCTTCTTACTCCCAATAGTGTTTGAGTGTATCATGAGAACAGGTCCGATACGGTTTGGGCTTTGACGGTCTCAAGAGAGTTCGATTTGAAAGAAAGCCTATAAGTGGTGCAGTTATGAAAATTAAACGGTAAGATTCGTCGTGCTCATCCAAGGATGTGACACACTAAATTAAATTTGAGTGCAAAACACTTAACCGTAGGTCACTTTCACATAACAGTGATGTGTGTTGTGTGCTGACAGCTTTCAACTTCACATCACAACAGAGACAGTGAATAATGGTCCTGCCAAAGTGCAGTCAATTGGTAACGTCACACCTTAGTTCTAATTTTCAATCAGATGTTTAACTTCAGTCACGTGGTCATCATAAAGAATACAATGCCACATTTTGTATGGTCACTATTTGTATTATAGAAAAAAAAGATCTCAGGACTAACTGTGATACCTTGCCACAAGTGATGGCAGAAATGATTTGCGCAAAATTAAATTTGCAATGAAACATGGTGTTTCACGTCACATTTGTGAATTGCATTTCGATTCTAGTGAAAACTGTGTCATTCACGCAACCTTTAGTTTCTGCCTGGACGCATTTTCATGCATTAATTCTACATGTGTCTCACCTGCTATTAAGTTTTAAAGTAAAGATGTCTTGTGAGAAGCGCGCATATCCTCACCTAGGATGAGGTGGTTGCTAGGCAACAAAGAGGCGCTTGGCAGCAGCAGCCTCCTTCCTTATCCTAAGTTGTCCTGTGGAACAAACACAGTAAAGTGCACGATGGTGCATTTCAGTCTATCTTCATATGGAAAATATGTACTGTGTCACATTTTTTTAAATGTGAACGAGAAGTGTAAGTAGAATTGATCTTACTGATGTGGTCCGAGCAGCTGCAGAAAAAAAAAACACAGGTAGACGCGGAAATGTGAACAAGGCTTTAGGGAGTAATATTTCTTGTTTTCCATCTAGAAAAAAAAACCTTAAAGGTCAAAAAAAAAAACTTACAGTTGAGGGAAACTAATTTTAGTGTATGCTGTGTGGACTAAAAATAAAACACACTATATATTTTATGTGGTATTTGTGACTATAAAATGTGCTTTTCATTTTTTTGTTTTATGTTTTTTTTATAGATAACATGTTTTAGGTCATATAGAAGGGGTTAATGGGTAGGTACTAGGTCATATAGAAAGGGTTAATGGGTAGGTACTATACATCCCATAGTAAAAAAACTATATACCGAAATAAGAAATTGAACAACAAAACTTTGTACAATTTGACATTGAATGCAACTTTCACTGGGCCTGCTTTATATCATCAGAACCAGCCGTAGAAAGGATGCCACCCATTCATGACGGGCACATTCAGTGCTGCAAGTAAAGCAGCTGGCGTGTTGTTTGGGATATAGGAGGAGCACAGGGGTACCTGAAGCTGAACAAAAAAGCATGTCAACACAGGGAAAGCATACAAGCTCAGACCAGATTATGAATCCAAGTCCCTGGAGCTTTGCTACAGCAGAAATAACCTCTTTGCCACCATGTTTTCTATTTCAAATCATCTCCAAAGGAAATGTATTAGCTTTAAGTTAATTAGCAGACTCCCTGTGCAGTGTGCACAAGGGATTAAGATCTTATTAATATAATAAAAAAAGTTTAATGTTCAAATTTGGCTTCCTACAGTATCTGCAAACTAGTGGTGGACACTGAACCCCTCAAAGGACTACAGAGCCTGCAGGTCACAAGGGAGTGAAATAGCTCAGTTTATTAGATCACATGAAAACCTTTATTAACAGCAAAGTTTTCCATAACTTAGGCCTTCTGAAATAGGAACGCTCTTCAAAAGCAAACAACACAGAGAATATACTGCACTAGCCATGTTACCCAGCTTCACCCAGGAATATTCGTGAGACAATGGGTGTCAGTCATAGTGCCAGTGGTTAATTGGGTGTAGCTAAGTGCTTTTCTCTACAAAATATTTGTAGGTTTTTACCAAGGGGTAAACTTGTTGGTGGGCAGTGTGGTGTAGTGGCTAAGTGTTTAGACTTTAAATCCTAAGGTGGTTGGTTCAACTCTTGCTACTGATGCTGTGTGACCACTGTGCTGTGGTGATCTACATCACCAGTTTAGGCTCCATTTGGGAAAATAAATTAGATGTAACCAGTTGTATCTCAAATATTGGATAAAGGCATCGGTCAAATAATAAAAATAATATTATTAGGTCACCAGAGCTGCTTACTTCTTTATGATTGTCCATGACTAAAACATTCCTGCATTAGATTAATTCCTGCTTTTCCTTTAGTTGATGATCATTGAAAAGCACAACTTTACAAGAAAGTGTATTCTTCTGAAATGAAGCTGGCTGTCAGCTATATTACTTCTAAGCTGTGCTATGTTCCCTTTAGAACTGCCACACAGCTGTTATCACACCACCTACATCCCCCTCTCTTACTCTTTGGTAATGCACTCGGGGCTCCTGAAACTCCACAGGTCAACCCATCAAGCTGTGGTATATGTGTTGGTGCTTCAAAGAGCTCAATGCTTCATGGGGTTCCTCCACCCATCTGAAACCCTGCTCGTTGTTCATGTAAGAGTGGTTCACATTGTTCAATACTTCACACCAGGAGGTCAATGGAGCAGAATGGATAACCAATATGAGAGCTAAGATTGCTGGTAGTGAACAGCAAAAAACTGCTCGTGCTAGCCATTGTGCATTGCATCTTCCTTTAGCTACACAGAACCTTCTCTTCACATTTCACAATGTGATCATGTCTCTATTTTCCTGTCCAGGACACCACTCCTTCTTTAGTTGTCCATTCACTCTGTTGGTTAGTGGTGCTATGCACATGGCCCATCAATCACTTCTGGTCCTTCTTTCATTTGCATAATGCACCATCACAGTGTAGCACAGAACAAACTCACAAAGACACAGGAAGAAATGGGAAAGTTGTGTTGATACCCCACAGGTAGCAACCAGGCATGGAACCCATAGTTCTGGGTCCATGAGGCAGCTGTATTAAAATCAGATTGACTGGTGCCTTATCCAGGGCTCTTTCTACCTTGAATGCAGTGTTGCAAGGATAGACTGTGGCTCCTGGGGCCCTGAAGTGGGTTTGGCAGTGTTATCCATCCATCCATTTTCCAACCCGCTGAATCCAAACACTGGGTCACGGGGGTCTGCTGGAGCCAATCCCAGTCAACACAGGGCACAAGGCAGGAACCAATCCCAGGCAGGGTGCCAACCCACCGCAGGACACACACAAACACACCCACACACCAAGCACACACTAAGGCCAATTTAGAATCGCCAATCCACCTAACCTGCATGTCTTTGGACTATGGGAGGAAACTGGAGCACCTGGAGGAAACCCACACAGACACGGGGAGAACATGCAAACTCCACGCAGGGAGGACCTGGGAAGTGAACCCGGGTCTCCTAACTGCGAGGCAGCAGTGCTACCACTGCACCACCGTGCCGCCCCTTGGCAGTGTTATGTTATCTTAAAATAGAATATGGTACAATACAGGTTGGAACCCTGGTTCATTAGGTAATTACAGGTTGCCATAATGCATATCTATCTATCTATCTATCTATCTATCTATCTATCTATCTATCTATCTATCTATCTATCTATCTATCTATCTATCTATCTATCTATCTATCTGTCTACATGGGGGTCATAATAATGTATATACTTTTTATTTTTTATTGAATTTATTAAAAGCATTTAATAACATTGCATACAATCAAGTCAAACTTGACAAAGCTAAATTCAACCCTTACCCATGAGAAAGAGAGGGAGGCCAACAGGTTTTAAAAACATTTTGAACAGATCCTTTAAATGAGAATTTGATTTTTTTACAATTTCAGATAGTATATAACATCAGTTATCCACTGGCTTAACAGAGGTGGGCTAGGATTCTTCCAGTTCAACAAGATAAGTCTATGTGCTAACAGTGAAGTAAAGGAAATTACAGTTCGTTTGCCCTTCTCCACTTTAAGCCCATCTGGGAGTCCACCAAAGACAGCCATTAATGGATTAAGAATGGTTGTGAAACCAAGGCTGCCTGATAGGCATTTTAAAATTTTGGTCCAGAATGATGTTAATTTGGTCCACGTCCAAAACATGTGGCCCAGTGAGGCTGGAGCTCGATTGCAACGTTCACAGGTTGGATCTTGGCCTGGAAACATATTGGACAATTTTGCATGAGACAGATGTGCTTAGTAAAAAATTTTAAGTTGAATAATTGAATGCTCTTTGCATATGGAGCTAGACTGAATTCTATGTGTGGCTGCCTTCCACTCCATTTCTGCAATGTTAAGTAAGAGATCCTTTTCCCACTGTCCTCTGGGATCTTTTAATGGAAGGGACTTTAAAATGGTTTTATATATTATAGAAATGCTTTCTGAGTCTTCAAGACTGATCAATATTACCTCTGGATTTTTCCAAAGTTGAATCGAATTATGGCAAGGATGTGTAGTATGAAGTCTCAGATGATGTTGTTAGTTTAATGATTGCTAGCATCACCACATAGTAGACAGGATCCTCAGACAAAATGGCTGGGGTTAGCTCAAGACCATTTTAAAGTTGTGGTGTAAATTTGAGAATGTTACTGAAGTACAATGATGATGGAGAAATGCAATAGAGCTACCAACACATCTGACAACTGCACATATATAAGTTTGAAACCTATGGTGCCGTTTGTGATTTGCACAAGGGAAGATCTGGGCCTCGTACAGCAACAAGTCCTGCTTCTTCGGCAATGGAGTTAGAACAGTTTACACGCTCGTCACAAAAGTCCTAAAAGACTTAAAATTCATCCCTTCATATCTGTATAAATTTTAATATCACAGCTTTAGTACAGGTTTTTCTTTTGTTGAATTGTGTGTAGGCGGCATGGTGGCGCGGTGGGTAGCGCTGCTGCCTCTCAGTTAGGAGACCCGGGTTTGCTTTCCGGGTCCTCCCTGCATGGAGTTTGCATGTTCTCTCCGTGTCTGCGTGGGTTTCCTCCGGGTACTCCGGTTTCCTCCCACAGTCCAAAGACATGCAGGTTAGGTGCATTGGTGATCCTAAATTGTCCCTAGTGTGTGCTTGGTGTGTGTGTGTGTCCTGTGTTGGCTGGGATTGGCTCCAGCAGACCCCCGTGACCCTGTAGTTAGGATATAGCGGGTTGGATAATGGATGGATGGATGAATTGTCTATACATTTTTTAGCCCCCTATATATATATATATATATATATATATATATATATATATATATATATATATATACAGTATATATATATATATATATACTGTATATACTGTATACAGTATATATGTATATATATATATATTGTAGCAGTAGGGGGCGCTAGAGCTCCCTTGAACCCTCAGGTACCACTCCAAACACTGGGTAAAACTCCAATTATTATTTATTATATAATAATACTGTGCACAAAGCACCCTCCACTCCACACTACACATGCAATAATCAATAATCAATACAATAAACCAATCCTCCTCTCCCAGACGCGTTGACACCCTTCCACCCAGCTCAGCTCGACGTCTGGGATTTCCCATAGTCCTTTTATAGTCCTTGACCTGGAAGTGTTTCGCCCTCTCTGTCCATGTGACTAGGAACACTTCCAGGTCATATAACAACTCCATTTCTTCACCCCGGAAGCACGCCGTTCCTTCTTGTCATGTGTTCATGACGGACTTCCGGGTTATAGGGCACATAGCAGTCTGAGAGCCTCCCCACAGCGGCTCCCGGTGGTCCCCATGGTATCCAGCAGGGCTGCGCATACAAACTACAAGGTCCATAAGGCCCTGCTGGAATTTGGGGAACCTCCATGCTGTTGGGAGAGCTCCACCTGGCGGCCTGGAGGTGTTGGCCGGAATATATGGCCGGCAATCCCTCACAATATATATATATATATATATATATATATATATATATATATATATATATATATATATATATATATATATATATATGTAGTCACATGCAATGGAATTGTGCTAGAGGCTCTGTGCAGGAGAGTTGAATTGGGGGATGAAGCTCAGTTACTAACCTGGAAAGCAGAGCACTGACCTTACTCCCGGACCATTGCGGAACTCCCTTCCCTATATAAGAAATCTCTCTCTCTCTCTTTATATATATATATATATATATATATATATATATATATATATATATATATATATATATATATATATATATATATATCAGATCCACTTAGTCAAGTGTACAGTTAAAAGGGGCTGAAGTCTATTCAGATACCTTCTGGTGTAAAGCAGGTAACAAACTTGGACAGGGCAGTAGACCACTGCAGAGAGCAAAAACAATAAGCAGCCCAGAGACACTGGATTGCTGACCTAGTATAATTTCTCAAAAGCCTGTGTGATTCCCACATGGCCCAACATCTGAGAAATTTTGAATTCTTGAAAATGTCATGGAAGTGTGGGCCTTGGATGAAAGAAAGCTAATCACAAACCAAGTTAGGAAGTAAATTGAATTTTTGAAACTTCATCTTCCCTGAAAGAGAATGTGCTGATGCCATATAGGACCTCAAAGTAATTATGGCATATGAATCAATCCACCTTGCTTTTGGCTCCTTGCTGTTTCTTCCCAGATCACATTTTCATTACTGTACCAGTGTAATGGTCTACTAGCCCATTCCTCCCTTGTCTTCTTCTTGTATTTTGTCGAGTCTTTTTGGGTCTTTTATATATTATATAATACTAGCCGTCCCCTGAGACTCCCCCCGTGTAGTAGTGAAACAGGACAAAGTTTAAAAATCAATAAAAAATGTAAAAAAAATATATATATAATAATTTGTATTGAGAAAAATTTATATTGACAGCTTTTGCTTCCGAGGTCCTCTTGATATACAATATTTTTGGTTTTGCTTCCAGGAGCAAGAATGTAGCTGTGCTCTCTTTGCCAAAATATTAAAAAGTTGGTAAGGTATCTCTGGCCAAGTAGAAAGCAGGTACACTCCAATGTCAAACACTTACCACTGTATCTGATCGTGTTCAACTCTGATGGGAGTGCATCCCTTGTGTGGGGAGAAGAGCATGTGACTGTGATATCTCCGCCAATGAGCAGGTACCCTCTAAAACACACGTAGCACTGATCTCTCTCTCTCTAAAACATCAAATGTTGCTCCTTAACATTCTCTAGATGACAATGTCTGCTGAACAAACAGGTGTCGCTAGCTAAGCGGAGGCAAAGTATGCTCCAACACGTGGTGAGAGGTAGAGCGACTCGAATGGAGGCAGGCGTGTGAGTGAGGAGGTCCCCATCTGGCTCCCTACTCCTGAGCAGCCTGTCTCTCTCAGATTTGCACAAATAAATTGGCGTTGCAACCAAACTATAATACTTAGCGTGATGAGGGAAGTCACAAAGTCAATCGGAACATTCAAGCAAATTAAAGAAAAAAACCTGATCTAAATCCATTAACTCGTTCTCTCATGAAAAGCGGACAGACATACAGACAGACATACAGACGTTGGATTTAATATATATAGAGATAAATCAGTCACTCATGCTGCCATGTCTTATCCAAATGTTGTACTGCCAACTGACTGAGCAAGTAGCCACCTTTTTGTAGTGAGTACACAGTGTGAGGAAGCCACTGGCCAGACTTGAACATGGTTGAACATGGTTGCGGGAGTCCATATTTGTTTAGTCCATATTTGTTTAGGTATGAACACTTCTCCTATTTTAGTTGTTTTTTGCCTATTATTAGTTTTATTCTGCAATGCACCATCTCCTATCTGAAGCGTATTCATTTATTCACATTTCAAGCCCCCAGTGAGTGAGGGGGTTAATTGGATTGACAATCTAGTTCCTAGTTTTCTTAAAGCTTTTGCAGGTCTGCTCTTTTTTAATCCCCTGCAGATTAATTTCACTTTTTTCATTTACAGTTTTTTCTTTTTTTTTGCAGTTCTGTTAGATGTTTTCCTATTGATTTGCTGCTCTCAGGTGGTGCAATCACATGGTTGCCGAGCAGTGGCATGAAAGTCAGTTCTTGAGACCCGAAGGCAGCATAGTGGTGCAGCAGTTAGTGCAACAGGTCTCACAGATGCTGAGATCAAATCCTTCTCTTAGACATTCACTTCAAGGCCTCATGAAGTGTCTCTGAATGCTCAGGTTACCCACCACATCTTAAGTGTGTGGGTGAATATGGCACCCTGCCCAGGGTTGGTTCTCACTTTGTATCTTATTGCTTTCAAGGTATGGAAAACACAGGGTCAGGAATTAAGTTGAGAGAACAGACATCTTCATTTACAATACTATTCTTTTTTCCATCCATCCATCCCTTTCTTGATTTTGTCTTTTGATGTCTACTCATTGACAATAATGTAGTCTCTTAATTCATAATGAAACCTTTGAAATCACAATATATAAATATTTAAGGATGTTGAAAACAAAAAACAGTTTTCAGACTTCGTATGACAGAATAAACAATAAGACCAGTGTCCCTGAGCCTGGAAAATAACATTATTATTAAGGTATGATGCATGAAGGGAACTTATAATGAAATGCTTCGTCAGCTGGAATGACAGAGCAACATAAGAGAACAGCAGCTGGGCCAAAGTCAGACTAGCAGCATGCTTTTCAGATTACCAATTTCATGAATAAGAAGTGACTTAGTCTCTTATTTAGGGGTACAGTGGTTATGTAGTGCTTAGCACTGCTGCCTCACAGGTCCACTTTCCTGGGTCTGACTTTCACACCCACTCACTGATTGTATAAAGTGGTCATATTTTTCCTCTCCATGTGCTACACAGGTTTTATTCCCACATCACTAAAGACCTGCAGCTTAGGCTGACTGACAATTCCAAACTGGCACTGTGTGAGTGTACACATGGATATAATATAGTATAATATAATCTCTCTATTATAAAAATAAATCTAGGAAGGTTGGAAGGAGATGAGACGTGGTTTTCTCAGAGAGACACTTTCACGGCCCGTAAGACAAGTCTGTGCCAAGAGATTTAACCACTCCTGGGGACGGAAATAAAATAGAGAGTAGATGACAAAGTAGACCGTCTTAAAGAGTTCAAAAACATTGTGCGGTACACATGCAGAGCAGTTTAGAGATAATGGAAGTACGAAAATTCGAAAGTCTAAAATAAATGATAGTAAAGATCGCATTAGCGCAAACAAACGGAAATTATTACTCGGTGAAAAAACAGAACAGCAAAAAGAGAACAAATATATTGTTTGGATTTAAACTTTAAGTTGGAGACTTGTAGATTGTCTAATTCGTGTTGCCATCATGAAAAAATGGAAGTGTTTCTTCCCAATGAAGAGGCGTATCCGCAAGAATTAAAAGATTTGTTGTTTGTTGAAAGTGAATTCCACATACGAGGGAAAATTTCAGGCAAGCACACGGTTCAATCATTTCTCATTTGTGTGGATGCTATTGTCAGACACATTTCTTGTAGAGAGAAAGAAATGATATTCACTCACGGGCAGTTATGCACTGCGTTGTCACGATGTAATTCCAAACACGGAATCAAAGTTCATTGTGATATTGATGAAAAGGTAAAAGCGAAAAGAGATTGAATATATGGACATAGGTGATATGACCAGAAGTGCGCCGCACGAGATGCAGATCACGCGGCACAGCAGCAGCAGCAAGCCAGCAGCTGACTGAGCAAAGAGGAAGTAAAAAAAAAAAAACTGTACTTGTTTCCCATTGTATCAACGTTTAAGAGGGGGTATCGGAAGAGCGACCACATCCCCTCTTCACAACACGAGAGGCGAACGGGCTGGTGCGTAACGCGGGAGGGGGCGGGGTTGAGCAAGCGAAGTGAGCAGGGTGCAATATATATAATATAATATAATATAATATAATATAATATAATATAATATAATATAATATAATATAATATAATATAATACGCTACCGTGGCTGTTCGTTTGTCTGTCCAGGATTTTAAATCACCTGTAGCTCGCAAACCATTTGAACTATTGACCTGAAATTTGGTACACATATACTACGTGACATCTGCTATGCATGTATGGGATGATGATTGACCTCCAAGGTTATTCCACTTTTTATTTTTATTTTATTTTATTGTAGAATCAACTCTCTGCAGCATTCAGCAAGGCGGCCGTGCGGCGCATGCGTACAGGCACCGTTCTCATCCCTTCACCGTCACTTCCCCTACCTCTTCATATCTTAAATCATTCTTGAGGCAGGTTGAAGACTTAAGTGCCAGTTTAAGTGAAAAATTCAAGTAAACGTACTAATTGCAACACAAACACTGCCTTAAACAGTTTTAATGCGAAGAGATGCCGACAAAAGAAGAGAAGAAGCGGGCTGCTATGGTGGAGAAAAGAAGAGCTGCTCAGGAATCAGCAAGCACATCAACCTCTGAAGAAATGAAAGCTAAATGTACAGAGAAAGAGTTTGAAAACTAGGAATGTTCAAGTCAAGTGTATTCGCTGCACGTTATCATGCAGTGTGCCATTACTGGTATAATATCTTTATATATAATCTTCATTTGGATCTTGATCTTTGTTTGTCCGCGAATTCACTGCCTTGTGTGGTGTTCCTGCTGTGTTCAGTAGAGGGCAGTAGTGATGGAGAAGGAGAGGAAGTGAGGGGGAGGATCGTTGGATGAGGTTGGAGTGTGGTGATTAAAGAGGATTGAACTAAAGGAGACTACGTGCTGTTTGTACTGGCTGAATACACAACACCTTGGTTGTTACTTTCTTTACAAACACTGTCGATACCACTCTTTGTGTTTAGATCTGGCATCGACACCACTCTTTGTGTTTAGATCTGGCATCGACACCTGCTTCGTTGTCGAGAGTGTGGTTTTTTGTGTTTCTATCGACCGTCGTTGGCAGCACTTCGTCCAAATTGAATGTTCACCCACTTCTTGGAGTCGGCAGTCAGAGTATATAAGTCAGACACACTTCTGTGATTTTCCATCAGTCGGCGTTTGGAGTTCAAGAAAGAAGCATTGGTTCTTCCTTACTCTTTGGATTGCCACAAAACAACCTGCGAGATTGGAGAAAGGTTGAGAAGAG
Organism: Erpetoichthys calabaricus; assembly: GCF_900747795.2. Lineage (NCBI taxonomy): Eukaryota > Metazoa > Chordata > Cladistia > Polypteriformes > Polypteridae > Erpetoichthys > Erpetoichthys calabaricus. The sequence goes on from NC_041404.2 coordinate 157,530,269, forward strand.
ATCGTGAGAGGAAACGACAGCGTCATGAAAACGAGACGGACTGTGAATGGAGAGAAGCAGAAATGCTCCTCCACCACCACATAATTACTATTCGGACAGTGATTCCGAGTAGGCCGTTCCTATCGAATCAATGTCCAAGGGTTTTGTTTTGTAATTTTGTTTCCCTTATAAAAAATCATAGTGCTGTGCGACGAAGGGCCCAGTTCACGACTGGCAGCCGCGTTTAAACAGGGAGCCCTTCACAGACAACTTTAACACGCGCAACGTAGTTGGGTGCACATGGCTAGTAATATAATACAGGATTTCCTGAAATGAACTGGCACTCTGTCCCTATGTTTTTCTTGCCTTGCGTCCTTAGGTTTGCAGGGATAGGCTCCAGCTACCTTAAAACACTGCCCTGGACACTCAGGTTAGGAAGATGGATGAATGGATAATATAGGATGACACAGTGGTGAATTCCTCTGCCTCATGGATCCATCATCCTGGGTTCAAATCCATGTAACAATTGTTGTTTGCTTGACATTTTCTTGTTTTTCACTTACATTTTCCTCCCACATATGTGATAGGTTGACTGGCAATTCTAAATTGATCTTGTATGAGTGTGTGCATGAGTGGGCCCTGCAATGGAATCACATCCAGCCCAATGCTCCTTGCAATAAGCTCCATCCTGCAGTGACCCTGAGTTATATTAAGCAGATTTTAAAATGTTTTGTTATATTATGTTATGTTGTGTAGATTTTCATACAGTCCTAGTTCTGATCTGTTCTGTCCCCTTCTGGTATATAGATCTTAATACAGTCATTGTAATCTCTTCTCTTCTGTTATGTAAATCTTCATGTAATCCTTGTTCTGTTTTGTTCTATTCTATTTTGTTCTGTGGATCTTCATTGCCAATCCTTGTCATTTTCTATTCTGTTATTTTATGTTATGTTTTATAGATCTTCATGCAGTCCTTGTATTGTTCTGTTCTGTTCTGCAGATATTCATACAATCATTTTAACCTTCTCTTCCCTTCTTTTATGCTGATCTTCATACAATCCACATAATATTGTCTTCTGTTTTGTAGATCTTTATACTGTACATGTCTCTGATTGTCTTTGAATGGCCCAGCCAAAGCATAGACTTAAATCCCATAGAACATGTGTGGAGAGACCTGGCAGTTTACAGACACTCCCATCCAATCTAATGGGGCGTGAGAGGATCTGTCTGGAAGAATGGAATGAACTGAACAAATCCAGGTGTGCAAAGATTATAGACACCCAAGACGATTCAAAGCTGGAATTGCTGCCAAAGGGGCTTCTACAAACTACTGAATTAAGGGTCTGAATACTTATAGTATATGATAGAGAGATTTCATTTTTTTGTGTTTTAATAAATTTGCAAACCTTTCTGTAAACATGTTTTCATGTCGTCATTATGGGTTATTGAGTGTAGATTAATGGGCAAAAACAGCAAATGTATTCATTTATAATGAATCTACAACACAATAAAGTGTGAAAAAAGTGAAGGGGTCTGAATACTTTCTGAATTCACTGTATAACCAATAAAGGACTACAGGAAATATAAACTGTATTTCTACACAATACAAAGGTTCAAATCATTCTTTAAGATATTCTCCAGTTGTGGCTTCTTTCCAGTACCTTTTCTCTCTCATCCGAAAGATGCATGCGTTTGATTATCTGGTGACATTATATTGGGGCCAACATGAAGTCTGCGTGCCAGTGTGCCCTGCATTGCACTGGTATCCATTCTGGGGTTAATTTGCACCATGTGCCCAGCCTTGAACTGGCGTAAACTGGTTTAATAATTGATGAATTTCTTCTCTTTATGATGATTGTTTGTAACCTAAATACTTTATATAATAATACTTAACATCTTCCTAATTGTTTTATAGGTGGCAAATGTTTTCAATAAAGTCTTTATCTAATAGAGCAGCAAAAAAAAAATTGTGATTGCCATCTGCAGCACGTTTACACCACTAGTAAGTAATGCATTTAGCACATCACTTTCTTATCAGCTAAACAAACAGTTCACAACAGAATCTCATTTCACCTTTTTCAAGTCAACGTGTTTGCACAGCCGCTGCTTTGATATAAATGTTTGAACAGTTTATTATGCAGCAGGTTTTGTGAGCTCTGGGCCTGTAAATAGTGAGCTATGTATGTAGAAATATTGCCATCTACCATCTCTTATTATTGTCACCCAACTGACACAAATCAGTGATTTTAATTTTGTAATAAAATGAATGCTGCTTTAAGTATTGAAAATTATACTGGAAGTGTTAAAATTCAAGGTAGGCAGTTTCAGGATTTTATATGCTTTAGCTGCTGCTGACTGTCCCTGCACCATCAAACTCAAGGCATAAACCAACCATGTGCAATCTCCAGACAACTCCAGGGCTCTTTTTGGTTAGTTTTGGTACAATCCACATTCTTTAATACATTCACTTATATTATTAAAGGGCATGAAGGACGCCACCCAGGAACTTTACCCAGCCAGAACAGACACAACCTAGAAGGACAGGGAGAGACAGCTTGCCCCCAGGGCACTAGATGGCAGCCTCCCTGGGCTACGGATTTCCACAGGGCATCTTGGGAATTGGAGAGTGTTGACTCAGCCCTGTTGGGATCTGTGGGTGCCAAATGAACTGGCGAAGCCTACTTGGTTGGTTCCAACATCATTCAGATGGCTTCTGAGCCACAGCTTTGGGACACCAGAAATACTTCTGGGGATTTCATAAAAGGATCAGCCTACCTCAACTCTGAGTCGGAGTCGGGAGAAGAAGGAGGACGAAGTTTGGCTGGAGGAGCGGAGATGTGGGTAAAAATATGGGAAGAGTGTTTATGTGAACCTATACCCTTTGGAGACCTTTTGTAAAAGTATTTTCAAGATTAAAACCTTTTATTTATACAGAGAGTTGTGTCTGTGCCTTTGTGCCTGGGGTATGGGGTTCTGCAGCCCCCTGGTGGTCACAAGGGTAGGTTCAGTATTTTTCAACTCAGTTATTCCTTCCCAATCTTTGTATCTATTAATTTCTCACATACAATTGTGTTCTAAGGTGAAACACTTTTTATCAATTTTTAAAATATCGTGTCTGTTCTTTCAGCTTACAATGGGGCTGAAGGGTTCCAGGGTTCATATGTGAAGGAAAAAGACTCACAACTTACCAATTATGCCCACTTTAAAGCAGCAAAGGTTTTGATTTAAGAAAACATGCCTTCCACATTTGTGAGGCATCCTTGTTATATCAAGAGCGAGAGCAAACAGGAAATAAAGATTTTAGCACAGATTTTTGAGGTCAGAAGACAAATTCCTGTTCACTTGCTGCTGTCATGAGTGGAGTTGAGACAGAAATAAGGAGGATGATTAGCACAAAAACAGACACTGCTGTTTAGAGAAATTGGTTCAAAAATGTGCATATCCAGGATATAAACAAAAGCCTAAAAAACAAAGTTTTTACAGTTTCCATATACTTTCTTGTGGTAGTTACGACACCTTAAAGCTATGGCTTGTAAAGCTTAGGCTGGATGTGAACACTCAAAAGGAAGACCTGCTGAAAGTGGATCTGCTAGTTTGTAGCCCTCATTTCACCATAGGCAACTACTTGCTTCTGAATAGGAAAAGAAAATGTCTTCCTAAACGCCCGATATCAAAGCCAACTTTAGTTTCAAACATCCACAAGAAACAATACTTACAGACAGATATAACAACTTCAGTACTCAACTGCTGGGTCTCACTTGTGATTCTTAGATAAAAATAACCAGAAGGCGGAGCCAGCAGTTGTGACATCAGAGTGGCCAAGCCTCCTGGGGCTCCACCCACAAAACAGAGGGGATGGTGGCACATTCAACAGGACAGGACACAAATAACAAATGATAACAGAAAAAAAAACATTTAAAAACATGAAAATAACTCAAAATTATGAAAAAAAGTATAAAACACACATACATTCTAACTGACACATAACACCTGCATAACAGCTTTGACAGTAACTTAGAAGTACTCTGATATGCCATTTAGGGGTGCCTGCTGGTTCAGACACACACATGCTCCTCTCTAGTGCCAAAGTCTGAGACATAAACAAGATTCAGCAACCCCTCACTCTGGAGGTATGTTGTGTTCTTGCACTACCTAAATAGTAAAAAAAAAAAAAAAAAAAAAAAAAAAAAGGGTAAGCAGACCTCAAAATAAACAAAATCCAGAACAGGACGTTACTAGTTCTGGGCCATAGAAGCAGGCCTTAGGTATTCTAGCCCTAAACTCAAATGGCAAACTTTCTATCCCTCGCAGGCCTAATACAAGGCTCAGGCTTTTAAAGTATGAATTTCTGAAAAATGTGCTTCATGGGAGAGAAGGACCATAAACCTCTGGCTTAAAGGACACAAATGAAACAACATTCCTTATATTTCAATAATTTATTAAACAAAAAAAATGAAGAATCAAACAGGAGAATGTTTTATCATGGAGTGATTTGGGGTGACCTGATCCTAAAACATAGATACTTTCATTCCCTTGCTCAGATTCTTTGTTACATAGACCCACTCTTGTTCTTGTATCCTTGCATTTACCTGGCCTGGAAAGAGAGACAACCCACAGTCACAATACACTTGCTGCTGCTACTATAGACCTTCTGCACCCAGAGCTGACGCCTACTGAGCTGCTTTAACCTATTAGAGGACATCTTTTCCTTATTCATTTATTCCTCAGGTGGCAACAGACAGAACATACTAAATGCGTCCAGAGGGAACAGACAATAAATGTTTATTTAGCCATAGTCTTTAACATTCCTAATATGTCAAAGCAAAACAAAAGCAAAATGAATGATGACAAATCATCAATAATACAACCTGGATATTGCAAGTGCTATCACAGATGATGGTTTACACAACCAATCTTTGTCCGCAGTCTATCTTTTTTTAAAAGCCTGTCAGGGCCAAGATGAACTCCCTTAGCCCTCCTCTGTCCAATGTCATTTTGACAGACCATATCAGTGCATGTGACGAGGTGTTCCTGCATGAAGATAAGCAATGGTTCAAGGGCTTCACTGTTACGCATGTGGAATGTCCAGAAAATGACCATTTTACCATTTGAAGTTCTAACCTTTAATCTTTCTAGACTGCCCATTTTTGCAGTGGTAAGTTTAATTTTTGCTAGTTTAGCCTTCTGCCTGCTGTCTCTACTAACAGATCCTCTTTTATGAGGTTAGCTAAATTGTTATGGAGATCAGAAGTTCAAGAAAAATAAAAAAGTGCACTTACAGTTTTAGTGTACCTTATCGTTAATCCTTCTTAACACATTAATGAGAAATATATCATTTGCTGTGGGGCAGTGGTAGCGCTGCTGCCTCGCAGTAAGGAGACCTGGGTTTGCTTCACAGGTTCTCCCTGCGTGGAATTTGAATGTTCTCCCGTGTCTGCGTGGGTTTCCTTAGGGTGCTCCGGTTTCCTCCCCAAGTCAAAATACATGCAGGTTAGGTGCATTTGTGATCCTAAATTGTCCCTAGTGTTTGCTTGGTGTGTGGGTGTGTGTCCTGCGGTGGGTTGGCGCCCTGCCCGGGGTTTATTCCTGCCTTGCGCCCTGTGTTGGCTGGGATTGGCTCCAGCTGACCCCGTGACGCTGTGTTAGGATATAGCAGGTTGGAAAATGACTGACTGACTAATATAATTTGCTACAATAATAAAATCACATACCTTTTACAGCAAGACAGAGTAAAAGAAAGCACACAATACTCCCAAAGAAGTGTTTGCCTTAAGTAGACGGCCAAAAGCAAACATGTACAGCACATAATCTAAAATCAGTCCAGAAACAGGGCTTAAAATAACCAGAAATCCAAACAATACTTTCACTAATAATCAACACTAATAATCCAATGACTCTCTGCAGGACCCAAGACCTCAGCCAGAATTAAAAGGTTGAGGTTGTCCTTCAGCAATGACATCAAGGTGGACCTGCCCCCTGAGGTTTCATCCACAAAACACAAGGAATGTAGCAAAGAAATACATACACACAATGCATGAACACTAAATAATATTTACAGAAAACAATATTAAACACAAAAATTGCAAAATAAAAAAATGTAAAATAATAATTCAAAAACAACATAAATTATCAAAAAATGATAAAATGATCAGGCATCAGACCCTGGCTAAAACATAACAAGGTGTGGAATAAGACTGGAACACTAGCAGACTGAAGGACAAGGTCTCCTTTGAAGTGACTTGTCGAGACATCAGGGTTACCAGCAGGGTTGCAGCAATCATCCCTGAAGTTCATGGACAACAACTGTAATGCAGCCACTTCAGTGGTCAGAGACAACAACTCTGGTAGACCCCTTACTGGTGGGGATTTAGAGAGCATCTCTGGTAAGTCCCCTGCTAGTGAGGAATCGTTCAGTAACTGTGGTAGGCCCACTGCTGACACTGGGCAGCAAGAGTGTCCCTCACAGATAACTGGACGAGCAGGTCGATTGGGTGGCCAGGACACTTGCTGGTTGGGGCAACCTGATGTCTGACACTGTGATCTGTGAGATGAAGACTGGAGACTCCAGCTTGGAAGTAGTGAAGATTGGAACATTTGGATCCAATGACAGTGAAGTGTTTTTAAGTGCATAACTTGGATTTTGATGGTCCCCTTCTCTTAGTTGATTTCTGTTATTAAAGGTAATCTTTTCTAGCTTATTTCCCAAGTACTCTCTTTTTCCTAAAGGACAAATTAAAGATGTGAAAACCAAAAGAGGACCTAATAAAAGATGACTCCTGTGCAGGCACTAAAGACTTCAAAACTTCAATCATAAATTGCACCTGAATCTCTAAATGATCCTTCCAAATCCAGAGACTAGCTAATATCATTATGATCACTTAAATATTTAGTTATTTCGGTTGCTAAGTTTAATGAATTACAGACTTGAAAGAAAATTGAATTAAGATTAGTAATTGGCTCATGAAGTAAATCTGTAGCTACTCTAATACGCTCAGAAGGAAGTCTCTGCAGCTCGTCTACATTTAGATCGCTAACCCTGCTTTTGCTGTCTCTAAACTGGACTTGCCTGCTAGTTTTAAATGCCTGGGGCATTTTGTTACAGTTATTCAATTAAACAAAGAAAAACACTGCAAGACTCATGACTCCTTAAGATTTTAATCAGTAAAATATTTATTGAAACCGTTAATCACCAGCTAAGAAAGAAATTGACTATTAATTAAACAAGGATGATCTTAACAACAAAATGTATTAGGCTTCGGTAATTTAGTTTATTGTTTTTTTGGCTTTGACCAATGCTTGTTTGGACTACATTCTTTCCTCTCATCTCCTGGTCTATTACATTTCCTATCTTTTGCCTTAATGGTCTGCCCTTTTCCACCACTGGCAGAGCCAACATGTTTAAGGTGTTCATAAACTTGTCAGATCAAGAAGTATTAACCTTAGCCCTAACCCTAACCCTGTCTTCGATCCTAACCCATTAAGTAACATTTGAAGATGATACATCCGAAGGACATTTCAAGAAGGTTTTGAGTGCAAGAGCAGTGTGCTTTCTTTTTAGGGGCTTATCGTTGGAGTGGTGTCAATGATAGTATTTTATTCAACAATATCAACACTGTAAAAAGAGACATTAATTTTACAGTGTAAAACTATTAAATAGTGAAGGTGAACAACCGTAAAATGTAAAACAGTAAAGCACTGTTTCAGTAGCAGTGAAACAGTGGAATTAAAACGTACAAATATACTATTTTTTATATTGTTAACCCATAAAAAATACAATATATTCTTTTCCTGTGAAAAAACTGTAACCATGGCACCTAAAACAAGATAATGCCGTTGGAAAGGAAATCACATTATAATATCTATTTTACAACACCAAGCTCTTTGTTGACTGTGTCTGATTTTCTCTAATACTCTGTCACATGGTGACCAAGAATATTTATTCTGTAACTTTAAACAGCTACCTTTTAAATTAAATTAAAAAGGTAATTAACTCAAAATGATCTTATGGATTGGCTTTATGGAGCTGTTTCTTCAACTTCAACGCTTTCTTTTGTTTTGTTTTGTTATGCTTGGCACTAATTTCTAGATTTGCATACATTTTTACAATAAGCACATACAACAAATATTCTGGTCAAAACTCTATGCCAGTCCAAATCTATGATTACTTTTGCATTAGGAGTCTTATACAAAACCCAGTGTTATTCCTGTTCTGACTCATATTTGAGTCAGGAAAGGATTTTAATGAGAGCTGGATGTAATGAAAACTCAAGCCATTTTTGTCAACCAGAACGTCAAGACATCCAGGAGAGGGTCGGAGTAGAGCTGATGACCCTCCTAATCGAGAGGAGCCAATTGGATTGATATGGATGCCACCTGGACGCCTCCCAGTGAAGGTTTTATGGGCACAGCCAGCTGGGAGGAGACCCTGGGGAAGACCCTGTGAGGATTATATCTCCCAGATGGCAATGGAACAACTTGGGATCACGCAGTATGAGTTGGCATGTATGGGCCTCAATGCTAAGACTGTTGGTTCCGCATCCAGGCTTCAGATTAGCAGTGGAAAATAAATGAAAGAATGCATGAAAGTCAAGATCTTTCATCATTCTCAAAACATTAACAAATAATCAAAGTCATTAAGCCAGAAATGTTATTTGTGGAACCAAAAGAAAGAATCATTACCCTCACAAAGTTTATCCAATCTTGATTACTAAAGCTCTAAAGCAATTAGTAATAGTAATAAGTAATAAACTAATTATTACTGGTAGATCTCTGTAATTTTAGTCCCATCTAAATCGCTTGTGTCCATAACTTTTCAGAAACTGTGCGTTAATGTCTCCATAAGTCAGTAAAAAGAGCTTGAGCTTGGGTTAAACTACTCCCATATAAATTGACATGTCAGTAAAATTCCATAACTACCTGTTAAAAATGACATTTGACCTGGCATTGTATCTAATAATAAGCACATTACTTTAAGGTAAGTTCATTGTTGGTTAGCTAGAAACTAACACTAACGTCACTCAGTTTGATGACTCCCATTAACTAAATAGATGCTAGATGCTAACATTATTACTTCATAATTTTGGATTCAAAGCTGAATTACATTACTTATACAATACAGTATCCATCTCCTTGAAGTGTAAAGGCTGCAAAGGGTCCTTGCCAGTTTGTTTGTTGTGCTTAATTGAGTCCCCATACTTTCATTTCAAGTATTTAACTAGGGGGCTCTGCTCCCTGCTTGCTTTGCTCGCCAACCCCCAGGCAGGCGCTAAGCGCTAGCCATTTTGTGGTTCTGCTGCTCGCGTATGGGGAAGCGGATGTACAATTTAAACAGATTGCTATTTTCATTGGAATTGTTACATATGCATAATAGAACTAACTATTTTACATTACAGCGAGTAATTAATCATATTAAAAAGTAGCAAAACGTAATCATTTGAAAGAAAATTGTATTTCATGTTGCATTATACGATTTTGTTCTGTTTGGATTTGAAATTAACACACAAATACTTCTTAAACTTACACTTTTACTGTAAAACTACAGTAAAAACAATTTTTTGAATTAAATTTACGTCAATATCGCATTGAATTTTGATTCTGTGTTTGGACTTGTAACTGCTTGTAAGTGAATTTCGTTTCTTTCTCTCTAATACATAAACTGACTTTTTCGAATGTTTGTCTCTTTGATTTTTTAATTGTCATTGCAAAAGCTATTCTAATGGGAAAACTTAAACATTTTAATACGAATGGCATATCAAGATCTCATTTGGTGTCTGATGTTATCCAAGGGAGATGTACTACATTACCTTTCTTGGATATATCCTTCTTTCAACAGTAATTCGGCCGGTGGAAGACTGGACGGTGTTAACGGTTGTAAATATTCTTTGTGATATTGTAAGTTGATGTTTTCATCTTCCGCACGATCACCACCAACTGTTTCAGCATAGTCTATTGATACGCATTTAACCAATTTGCCGCATAAACAATTGACAATTTTCATGTTAATTCATTTGACTTCATCATTTCTCGGTGCTAGGATTACCCATGTACTCATTTCTTCTGTTGATAACCCTTTGGGATTAAATTCTTCAATAAGATTTGAACATAATACATCTTCTTTTATTGGGAACTTAAAGTGAGGAAAATATAAAAATTTATAAGAGCTGAGCGAGCAGGAACTGTGTCTGACAAAAGCATTCACATGAATGAGAGGTGAGAGGGCCGTGTGTGTGGTTGAATAGAGTTGAGAGGAGGGTGGAATTTGAAAAAACATCATGGCCAAAGTCTCGTCTCGCAGGACTTGAAAAAATCTCTTCGAAAAAATCTTGTCTGAGGATTTCCTTTTATAATAGAGAGATATATTATTGACGTTTTGTTCAGTTTCTAACATTTGCTCAGACTCGGTTTGGTAACACCACTCACTCCAGACCAGACACTGGTTTCAGTGTTGTACCAGTTGTAGTCCTTCTGTACCCTGATTGCTGCTATCATTATTTTCTTACTAAAATGCAAGCAATGGCACTACATAAACTGTAGAAGGCAAGCTCATCTCTATCATTTTTACAAGATATCCTATCCCATGAGAATCCATGGTAAAAATTACCAACATTGTGTGGTAACAGTGATTTTACAGGCATATGTCCTGAAAAGCTTATCCCGTCCGAATAGAGCTTTAAGGTATACATGATGGCCTTTATATGGTCGCTCTGATGACATCAAATACCACTCCTTCCAATTTCCTTCTGAGTAATACATTCAGGAGGAATCCAAAGTAGAGCCGCTGCTCCTCTGCCTCGATAGAAGCCAGTACAGGTGGTTAGGGCATGTAATAAGATGCCCTCAGAACACTTCCCTGGGAAGGTGTTTTGGGAATGTCCAACCAGGAGGAGACCTCGGGGCAAACCCAGGACACACTGGAGAGATTTGATCTCCTAGCTGGCCTGGAAATGTGCCTGTATCGCCCCGAGAGAGGTTGTAGGGAAAAGAGATGTCTAGGTATCTTTGCTCAAACTGCTGTCCCCTCGACCTGTACCCAAATAAGGGGCAAAAATGGATGGAAGGACAAAAAATTTGGATGTGAGCATCAGTAGGCTTTGTGCCCTCCCAAACTATTCTATATAATTTCAGTAATTATTTAACACTCTGATGCTGATCTTTCTGATCATAAAATAGGTGATTACAATAGCAATTGACGAGAAGAATTCATAATTAATTACATAATTACGGTATTTGAGGGTTCCTCTAGAGTGTCTCTTTCTCTTGCATAATTTGGCTCAAAAACTAATAGGCACATCATTATCTAATAACAGGCTTAAGTTTCGAGTTTTGTACTTTCCATCCAGCCATTTTAGTTCTAGACTGTCCTGAAGAAGCTGTGACACACAGACACACACCCATCAGCGAGATATCAATGTTTTCAGTTTTAGGAGACCCTAAAACATCAAGATCCATTGAAAAAGCTTTTGCTTCTTTCCAATAGACAATGGGTTATGGTAAGGGAAGGCACAAAGCAACAAGGCACAGAAATGTAATTCTAACATGAAAAACACATTTTATGATCTCAAAAACATCAAAAGATTGTCTGACTATAGATATTTGCCACAAAAATAATTCCTCCAAAACACCACAGCTTTTTTCACATAAAAAAATGAATTAGGAGCAGAATGAGTTCTCAAGTCTCCATGTCCCTGAAGTGCAGGAGAACTCAATGAGAATGGAAGATTGAACATATAAACCAACAAAGCTGTAACTTAACAAAGACTTTATCACACATTGGACAGAAAGCACAGTGCCAAGCTATTAACCTCTTTGTTCATCCAGGCCCACCTCTACTTGATCAAAAACCAAAGACTACATTTTAATGGACAAAATGAAGCCATGTTTTGAACTAGATTTAACTGAAGTCATTTTTTTGTCTCATATTTTTGAATGAAATTTAAATTTGATCAGTTTTTACCTCATAATCAATATTCCAAACAAGCATAATCCTCCAGAGAGCAAATATATAAAAAAAATCATTCACATTTATCGACACACACGGCAATGTGCTAATAGCAAAGTACCTTTGTACCTTAAATTGCCTGAAGATTTCAGTGTTTGTCTTCAACACAGAATTGAAAACAGAGCCCTGCAGCATATTAAACAAGTGGACATGGACGGCATTGCTTCTCCAGGCTACACAGACGTGGGTTTGTTAAAAAAGAGGTGGGTATTAACTGACTGGCACTGGCAGTCACAATATATTTATGTGCCTTAGACTTTGAAACTCGCTGCTCTTTCACACAGCAATAAGAGTGCTGACCATAGTCCATCGATAGACAGTGTGCATAAGATGGATATTTCTCCTGTGGTAAATAAAATTTATCAGGCCAGGTAAATCCAAATATTTCCGGCACTATCATAACATTATGTTTGACGATCCACACAATCATTCACTGCTAAGCCTTCAAAAAGACCATATGGGGCTCCCATTGCTAATGACCTTAACAGCAATACACAGAGGACAGAATTCATGAATACTAACATCAAACAGTCCCATCCCGGTATGCTACATGGGCTCTCAGAGTGCTGCTGCTCACTGTGCTGTGACAGAATACAAGTGACTTTAGGCTGCCAGATTTGTGGGGGCGGGAGACGGGCTTATAGTGAGCAGGAAGATGGAATGTTTATCATAATCTCCTTATCACATAATACTAATATGAAATGAAATAATTATTAAACAAAATATTACAGAATTAAAAAAGAACTTATTATTATTTTGAAATTAACATATGTATAAAGAGTTTGAGAATATTTCCTTGGCTCAGATTTTCTTCCCATTTCCCAAACACATGTGTGTTACTCCTATCTTAATTGGCCCATATGATGTAGTGAGGCCGTGGGAATAAGCACAACTACCCTTCATGGCAGCTATGGGAAGGGGTGGAGACTGATGTGGGCAGGCTCAGATGTCTGACCCCTCCTATATTTAATCATCCTCCCCAGTGCTCAAGGGATTGAAGTGGGAGGAGTTGGATGTTACACTCCTCCCCTATTTCCCGATTTGTTGAGAGATGTCCAAGTGTTAGCAGACACCAAAGATGTGACATTAGATTGCTGCACTGCTATATAAATATAATTTTTTATTTAAATCTTAAGTACATGTTATCTAGAACAGGGGTTCCCAATTATGTCCTCAGGGACCTCCAAACTGTCCAGGTTTTTGCAATCAGTAACAGTGTACTAACCTACTTGGGCCTTGTGAGCACAATTTGATGGGCCCCATAAAGGCCACCCGTACAGGACCCATATTTTGGCTCATGTAAAACACAGTTGTGGCCCACATTGGCTCGCTATATGGAAACAGGGAAGATTTCTTTTGTAAAGGAAGAGTGCATTCCTTCAGAAACAAATGAAATAAAATAAATTCATGGCAGCTATGCCTCTTCTCCCAGTTCTTTCCTATTCTTAATGTTAGCTTTTTCATCCCTTTCAGTACACCAAGAGACAAGGCAGTGCCTTAGTTCCAAATCAAATAGGAAAATAAAATTTGCAAATGAAGAAAGAATGCTTCTTTTTGCTCAGTTTATCTTATTTATATAAAGGTCACTGTAGATTGTGTTACCGGTTAACCTTTAAAAAACAAAACGAATGTTTTCTGAACCATATAGTACAATTTAAATAAGCATTCTGTTTAGGGTGAAAAACAGAATTAAACACGGCGTTTTAAAGAAAATGTAGTTATTCATATTCAAAACAATGGCATGAGCAAAGCTGCCTCCAAACCTTGGGTTCCTTTTTGCTGTGATTTATATTCCCAATGTCATCTACGTTCAGCTATATGCAGTATGGCCACTGGCCAGTGTTGTCCCCAGCCTCAGAAATACCAAACCTTTATAATTAACATTTCCTAGAAATAAAATTGCTTCTGGGTCCTTGAGTGTTCATTTATCCCACCATTCATGCAGTCTCTTAACGTCAGGTGTCCCATACCAATCTCAACATTGTATCCAGAGTCACATACACAGCCCAAGACAATATCCCCCAGCTAGGCTTTTTGATTGTGACAGACCCTCCTTGTCTCTACAAGTAAATGTAATCTGCTCTATTATTTTACACTCTGTGCTTTGGCCTTTGTGGCTGAAAGGACATCAGTGCTGACAAGGCTTCTTATCAAGGATAATTTAAGCCCAAAGAGTGCAAAAATGGCAACAACAGGCAACATTCAAGTGACACATTCAAAAGCATCTCATTTATCATTTGTCCCCGTGTGACAGGACAGGGATCAATGAGCCCCCAGCTTGCAGCTGAACTAGGCATTTTACAGTGGCAGGGACCAGTCCTGAAAGGCACAAATGTAGCTTCATAATGAAAATAACATTGCAATTGACAGCAAGGTGTATATACAAACAGAAACCTAATTCATTCCATTGCAGTGCAGTGCAACCTTAGCCCTTACGATCAAATCTATCTTGATGGATTTCAAGGTATCCATCCTTTAACATTCTAATATCACGATTTTTAGTGTAGGATTGCAAATAAAGGAAGCCAATCTAGAGAGCAATTGGTATAACATAGAAACTAAACCTAGAGGGGGCAACAGTCCAACCATGGCTCAAGCACCTGGGATCTAGAATTTACCTGATGGAATGGCTCTGAGATGTGAAATGAACCTGGAATCTACAAATAAGAGTCACATAAACAATGGGAGAACATGCAAAATCCTCATAGAAGACCTCTCAACTGGGAATCTAAATTAGAAAAAGCACAGGGAAGACACTGCTGGATGTTAAACGAATACTCCACCCTAAAATGGTATTTTTTATAAGTTACTTGTCCCAGGTACCTTGCAGTGGTGGCTGAGGAAAATTTTTAATCTCATATTTATAAACATTTATAACATATGAGGGACAATTGAGAGCCTGGAAGGACAGGGGGAGACCGCTTACACAGGACTTTGTCTCTTCCAGGACACTAGATGACAGCCAACCCAGGCTGGGAAGCCTGTATGGGTGCCAACAAGGTATGCTAGGTATGTAGTCCCGGGGGAACAGCCCTGTTGGGTCCCATGGGGTCTGCCAGGGCTGTGGCATTTGAGAGTCCCTACTCCGTAGGGCACCAACCTCACCCAGAAGTGTTTCAGAGCCACAGCTTGGATAAAAGGAGTTCCCTGCCACACTTGAATCAAGCCAGAGTCAAGAGGAAGGGGAAAAACTTACATAAAGGAGAAGAGGAGGCAGTGACCAGGAGAGAATGAGAAGAAGACAGAATTGCAGAGTGCTATATTTGTGCTATTACTGTGCTTGTACCTGTGGTTGTGGTACAGGAAACTCTAACAGAGAAGAGTTTCCCACAACAAACACTCTTTAATTCATTTTATCTGTTCGACCCTTTTTGTCAGGTGTTTGGGGAGCTGGAGTACCCCCTGCTCTCCACAAGCATAATAGAAGCCAACAGTGACCAATTTGTACAATGGCAAAAGGCGTAAAAAATGTCCACTGAAAAAAAAATGTAACTTTACTTGTGTCACACAATTCACATGTCAATGATCCAGTTGTATACTTAAAACATGCAAAATGCATTTTTTTTTATAAAATATTGTTAAATAGTTCAATGCACATCCTAAACAGTAAACAAAAGCCTCGTGGAACTGACTTTTTGAATTGACGACCAACCACTCGCCCTCATTCATTGGTCAAGAGTTCTGTCTTCAATTTTAACAGTGACTTCCAAGACTCGAGCCATACATCTCTGAGATCATGAAGGGCAGAGCTTCTGTTTATGAGTGGCTTCCGCAAAATAGTTTCTCCTTCCTGTTCTTTTGTCACCTGCTTTTAGTCAACTAGATTACTGCAATACACTCCTAACAGGACTACCTTTGAAAGACAACAATCGACTGCAATTAGTGCAGAATGTAGCAGCAAGAATCTTAACTAGAAAAAAGAAAATCTGAGCACATCTCACCAGCTTTAGTATCGTTACATTGGTTACCTGTGTCATTCACGACTGACTTTAAAATACTAATAATGGTTTATAAAGCCTTAAACACTCTCGCTCTATCCTATATTTTGGAATGCTTGTCCCCTTACACTCCAAGTCGTAACCTCAGATCTTCGTATAGAAGTCTGCTTAGAATTCCAAGAGTCAAGCTTAACAGAAGTGGTCAGGTGGCTTTTTGCTATTTTGAACCTAAAATCTTGAATAATTTACCAACAGAAATTCAGCAGGCTAATACTGTGGAACATATTAAAAAAAACTGTAATGCATTATTTTAACAGGGCTTTTTCGTAGCTACATTTCAGTTGTACTCCTAAAAGACTACATGGACATAGAATTATCATATTCTTCAGAGATCTGAAATCTTTACTAATTCCCACTATTCTCTGATGTCTTTTCCGGTTCTTCAGTGGTGACGATCTGCGCCACCACCACCTGATCAAAGTGCCATGCAGCCCCCTGAGAGGATGGAATGAAGGCAGGTGTCTCATCTGACTATGAGACCAACTTCATCAGAATCATATCATGTTCAGCATGAAAATACAGAGGACTCATTTAGGAACATTTATGTTAGGTAGAATGCCTACTCAGGGCTGGGTGGTCTTTTGCCCTTGGAACCCCTGCAGATTTTATTTTTTTCTCTTACCTAACTGCAGTTTTTTTTTATCTGTCTTCCTGATCAACTAACTTTATCACTGAAGTTCATCTTTAGGGACTATATAAGGATGATACTTTTTCTCCCTACTTCTTTTTTTTTCGTAAGGTTTTTGGCAACTGGGGAATCCTTTTCTTCCATATATTTCCAGTACCTACTGGGAAAGTCCACCATTCATAAAATTGTGCATGAAACAAGTTGTGTGCAATGCAAGTGTCTCCAGCCTCTTGTCATGCCAGAGCAAACAGAACAGCTATGGACTGACATTGCTGAAGGACTGTGCCAGAGATCTCAGTTCCCCAATTGTCTTGGAGCCCTGCACTTGATATTTATCCATTTTTTAAGATCATATAGATTTGTTTGTTTAGTTTTTTATCTTTGTTATTTATTCTTTATTATTATTGCCTAATCTTTGTTTTTCTTTTCTTGTACTTTTCTCTTTGACATCTTGTAAAGTACTTTCAGCAACATTGTTTGTATGAACATGTGCTATAGACATAAACGCTGTTGTTTCCACTAATTTTAATCCCACTACTAGAATCAGCGTTATGAACTTGGTCTGAGTGCTGTCCCACCAACATTGGCTGTTACAGGTCTGTGATGTCATGCTGGCTTCAAATGTCATGGGCCACTGGGAGAAAAATAATACTGTCTAAGCCACATTTCTAGGGATATATTCAGTGAACAAGGATACCAGCACTACTGATGTAAACTGTCTTTTCTGGTTCCGAATAGCTTGTAAAGCAAATCAGGGAAGTTATGGTTAATCGCTACAAATTTTTAAGACCTGAAATTAGGATGCTTTTTACAGTTATCAGAAAGATTTACCTCTAAACCAAAATTGAACTGATTGTCCTGTAATGTGTATCTAGCATTGGTTTTGGTCACAATATCTTTTTTTATTTGCTGGTTTACAGTGCTTTCAGATCTCTCTCTTGTTAAGCCAACTCATTGTGTTCATCTCCTGGTTAGATTGTTTTAAGCCTAAAAGTTAAAATGTGTCCTTTTCAGACTTTCTATTTTCCACCATATGCACAATAAAATGGAGGTGGCCTGTTTTTAAAGTAAGAGCTTGAAATGAGAATTTTAGGCCGTGCTCCACACCCAGCATTGGGCTTCAGAAATACAAATTCTTTAATGTGAAAATTCTTATTCTGTTCATACTATAGAGGGTTCAATGTAAGAGACGTTAAGTCTTACAGAGGGTTAGTGGGGGGGGGGGGGGCTCTAGATGGGTATAATGGCAATAAAAACATTATAAAAACATTACATTATAACACAAAAATTGCACATGAGGGTGAAAAATAGACATTAGAGGTCTTCAGGTTGACAAGAGCACTCCTTCAGTGCTGGTTCCATACTGAATGCAGGCTTCCAGTTGAGCTTTTGCTTATAAATTGGTGGCCTGGAAGGAGTGGAGTCACTGGGTGAACGCAGAACTGAGTCACCAGTTCTCAGGCAAAAAAAGAAGAGGCAGTACATGACAGTGTCCCCCCTCTGTTTAGATAATTTACTTGGAATTCCAGGAGCCCTGAAAGTGTCCTCTACACACGTGCGTGACAATACTATATTCTATTGCAATTAAAAGCATTCTGTAAGAAAGCATAAAGGGAATTATTAAAGGACATGCCAAACAGGACATTCCATTATGTTATATTAACAGTTATTTAACTTGCCAAGTTAATAAAACAATGCATACAAAACTTTGGCTTTAGAATTGTATTGTATGCGTCTTAGTTAAATGCATACTATGCCTTTCCTTGTCTGTGTGAATTACTTGGTAAAACTGAACTCACTGCTGGAATTTTCCAGCCTTGTGTGTATAATAACAGCTTTGATTTAGAAATGGACTCTGCCGTTTTGTTTTGCAATTAGCTAATTGATCCAATGGCACAACTTTACTGTATGTCACAGTGATAAATTGATCCGATTAAGCAAGGACCACTTTTGTGAGACAGCCAGCAATATTCTAAGACTGAGTGAGTTGCTGGGTAGAAATATTAATATTTTGTATGCAGTAGCAATCTTTCTTTTGGTCTCAGGTCAAATCTCTTTACTGTTCTTTTCTTAATTTATTAATGCATTTTGATGAATATTTCCCATATTGAAATATTATTCTACCTCTCTTCATTCCATTTTCATGTACTTGTCTTCTGAGTAGCTTTGAATACATTGCCCACAACAATGAAAAGTGAAGATACGTTCTCAAGAAACTATTTCATATAAATAAGCATTCATCTCTGAAATACAGCATGAAGGAATAATGTAAATACTACACACCACCATGTAACAGAGATAGGGCTTGATTCCCATTGCTTATTTTTTTTAAACTGGGGCTTTACCTGTAAAGGAGCTTGTCAGGTCCCTAAATGAGAAACTACACAACATGTTCCAAACTCTGCAGGCAATCACAGTTCTCTTTGCATTGCGTTACGGAAAGATCAGGGTTTTTTGATGTCCAGTCTTCAGTATGAATTATGCAAATATATTTGACATATGCGTGGCTGAGGATCATCTTCCTAGCTCTGCCAAAGTAAGTGGTACCACTCCAAGATAAGGGGGGATGATGTTCTTAACTGTATCATCTATTATACCAGCAGTTCCAAGAAGCCATCCCTAGAAGACACTAAGCCCTGCCCACTGTGTCCAGAGCAGACTCCGCCCCTTGTGGGCGGATTCTATAAAGCAAGCTGAAGGAGGTGTCTGGTGATGGTGACCCAGCAAACAAGAAGTACAGAACTCCAGCTTGATAGTGATTGTTATTTCTGGGTCAGTTAATCTTTTGCTTTTGGGCTGCTACAGTCAATAATTAAGTTGCACCCTCACACACCCTTGATTTGCTACTCCTGTTTTAAATGGGGTTGACTGGTTGGTACCCCAGTTCTCTTTGGCAACTGGTGGTCTGTCTACTTGGTCAAAATGTATATATTGTGCATACAATAAATATATATATAGTAGGTGCCCAAGAGGACAGATGAGCATCCTGACCAGGATGGAGGAAGATTTCTTGCACATCCAGGAAGCCATAATAAAATGATGCCCAATTTGCGGACACTACCCGGCCATGACACCTTATAACTCCCGTCCTGGCTGGGTTGCTACAAGAAAGAAGGGATTTATGAGAGCTGGAAGGTGGGAGGAGTTCATCCCTCAAATTAATAGGGCAGTGTTCCTCACAAGTAATCCCAGGTTGGACACCTGCAGGGCTGCATGGTAATTAGAATCTGGAAGCACAGCCCTTTAGGGGTCTTTGGGGAACATCAGAGGACACTGCGGGGAAGGACCTCTGTGGTTTCCATTTCACCTGGCAGTGCTTCCAACAAGCCACAACATGCCACTGGAAGCACTCCCAGGTCCAGTTTAAAAGGAGTCCACCATCAGAGTAAGAGTCAGGTGAAAGAAAGAAAGAAAGAAAGAAAGAAAGAAAGAAAGAAAGAAAGAAAGAAAGAAAGAAAGAAAGAAAGAAAGAAAGAAAGAAAGAAAGAAAGAAGACGGTACATTGGCTATATTGATTTAATAGAGCTGTGTGGGTTGGGCCTGAAGTTGTGTTGGGTCTTATACATTTGGGGTTGGGGGCTCAGTGGTGCCTGCTACGGTACATATATATATATATATATATATATATATATATATATATATATATGGAAGAGAAGGTCTGTGATACGGTTTGCATATTTGCAGTTGGAGATCCACGAAGGGAGAAAAAACGAATCACGTATCATAAAATAGTTTTTATTCCTGAGCTTTCAACCCCTATCAGGGGTCTTCATCAGAGGATAATGCTTAGACTTACAAGAATCAAAGGCAATATATAGCAACACATTCAGTATATGGGTGGCAGTGACTAAGTCAGTATGATCGGGGGGGGGTTTGTATAGTTTAATCATTGTTTATATGTCCTTATTAAGTTGGCATATGCTGGGTTTATGTCCAGGTGTCTGTTGATGGCGTTTTCATCTGATAGCCAAGACTCGGCCAACTCTCAACTTAATAAGGACATATAAACAATGAATAAACTATACAACCCCCCCCCCCCCCGATCATACTGACTTAGTCACCGCCAACCCCCCATACTAAATGTGTTGCTATATATTGCCTTTGATTCTTGTAAGTCTAAGCATTATCCTCTGATGAAGACCCCTGATAGGGGTTGAAAGCTCAGGAATAAAAACTATTTTATGATACGTGATTCGTTTTTTCTCCCTTCGTGGATCTCCAACTGCAAATATATATATATATATATATAAACTGCTCAGATAAATTAAAGGAACATTTTGAAAACACATCAGTTCTCAATGGGAAAAAAATCATGCTGGGTATCTATACTGATATGGACTGGGTAATGTGTTAGGAACAAAAGGATTCCACATTGTTTGATGTAAATGAAAATTATCTACCTACAGAGGGCTGAACTCAAAGACACTCCAAAAATCAAAGTGAATGAATGATGCGACAGGCAAGTCCATTTTGCTGAAATTTCATTACAGCAACTCCAAATCATACTCAGTAGTTTCTATGGCCCCCATGTGCTTGTATGTATGCCTGACAACGTTGGGGGGGGGTCCTGCTCCTAATGAGATGACGTATGGTGTCCTGCGGGATCTCCTCCCAGATCTGAACCAGGGCATCACTGAGCTCCTGGACAGTCTGAGGTGCAACCTGGTGGAGTCGGATGTCCCAGAGGTGTTCTATTTGATTTAGGTCAAGTGAGCGTGGGGGCCACTCAATGGTATAAATTCCTTCATCCTCCAGGAACTGCATGCATACTCTCGCCACATGTGGCCAGGCATTGTCATGCACCAGGAGGGACCCAGGACCCACTGCACCAGCATAGGGTCTGACAATGGGTCCAAGGATTTCATCCTGATATCTAATGGCAGTCAAGGTGCCGTTGTCTAGCCTGTAGAGGTCTGTGCATCCATTCATGAATATGCCTCCCCAGACCATCACTGACCCACCACCAAACCGGTCATGCTGAACAATGTTACAGGCAGCATAACGTTCTCCACAGCTTCTCCAGACCCTTTCAACTCTGTCACATGTGCTCAGGGTGAATCTGCTCTCATCTGTGAAAAGCACAGGGTGACAGTGGTGGACCTGCCAATTCTGGTATTCTATAGAAAATGCCAATCGAGCTCCACGGTGCCGGGCGGGCAGTGAGCACAGGGCCCACTAAAGGAAGTCAGACTCTCAGGCCACCCTCATGAAGTCTGTTTCTGATTGTTTGGTCAGAGACATTCACACCAGTGGCCTGCCTGCTGGAGGTCATTTTGTAGGCAGTGCTTATCCTGGTCAGTCCTGCTGATGGGTTAAGGACCTTCTATGGCCCTGTCCAGCTCTCCTAGAGTAACTGCCTGTCTCCTGGAATCTCCTCCATGCCCTTGAAACTGTGCTGGGAGACACAGCAAACCTTAATGGCATGTATTGATGTGCCATCCTGGAGAAGTTGGACTACCTGTCTGTTTTGGACATCTGGTCTTGTGTCTGTCTGTGTACGAGGGCATGTTTAACCATTATATATATATATATATATTGTGATGGATGGCCGGCCGCAGATTCCGGCCGCCACCCCCAGGCCGCCAGGAGGAGCTCTCTGGACAGCAGGAACGTGCCCCGAGTTCCAGCAGGGCCTCATGGACTTTGTAGTTTCTACACACAGCCCTGCTAGATACCTTGGGGGCCACCGGGAGTCACTGTAGGGGGGCTCGTGGACTCTTATGTGCCCTATAACCCAGGAGTATGTCATGGTCACATGACGGGAAGAAACGACGTGCTCCTGGGTTGAAGAGAAGGACTGTTTACCCTGACCCGGAAGGAATAAGGAACTGTGGACTGTTGGGCAGGAACACCTCTGGGTCAGGGTGTATAAAAGGACTCTGGGAAAGCCCAGACAGGGAGCTGAGCTGGGAGGTAGGGTGGCGAAGTGTATGGGCGAGGAGGAAAGAGTATTGTATTGTGATTAGTGATTTATATGAATAGTGTGGAGTGGAGGGTGCTTTGTGCACGTGAGTACAAAATAAATAATTATTGTACTTTCATCTGGTGTTTGGAGTGGTACCTGAGGGTTCAAGAGGTGGACAAAAGCCTTAACTGCTACACTGGTGTAGCACGGGTTATAGGGCACATAAGAGCCCACAAGCCCCCCTACAGCGACTCCCGGTGGCCCCCAAGGTATCCAGCAGGGCTGTGTGTAGAAACTACAAAGTCCATGAGGCCCTGCTGGAACTCGGGACACGTTCCTGCTGTCCAGAGAGCTCCTCCTGGCAGCCTGGGGATGGTGGCTGGAATCTGCGGCCGGCCATCCATCACAATATATATATATATATGTATATCCATCCATCCATTCATTATCCAACCCACTATATCCTAACTACAGGGTCACGGGGGGTCTGCTGGAGCCAATCCCAGCAAACATAGGGCGCAAGGCAGGAACAGACCCCGGGCAGGGCGCCAGCCCACCGCAGGGTGCACGCACACACACCACACACACACACGCGCACACACGCACACACACACCAAGCACAATTTAGAATCGCCAATGCACCTAACCTGCATGTCTTTGGACTGTGGGAGGAAACCAGAGTACCCAGAGGAAACCCACGTAAACTCCACGCAGGGAAGATCCAGGAAGCGAACCCGAGTCTCCTAACTGAGAGGCAGCAGCACTACCCACTGTGCCACCGTGCCGCCCATATGTCAGGAAGTAAGGAGCTGCAATCTTCCCCCCTGTGCTAGGAGGTAAACACAGAGGGACACTTGCAACATACCTGGCATCCTGGCAGCCATTAATGAACATGTTGGCTTTGGAAAGCAACCCGACTGCATCAATTTCCTGGTCAGAAAGCCAGAAATACAGGACAGTGGGAAACTGCCTGATATGGATGCCTACAGGGCAATATGAGAATTGAGGTCCTATTCCAATGTCCTGTCAGGTTCTGTGGAGCCTCCAGAGGGAGCTGCTGGGAATAAAATGCTGAGTGACCAGTATGATCCTGCCTAACCTGGAAGTGCTTCCCAGATGCAACAGATTGAGCAGCAGAAGTACTCCCACATTGGGAGTTAAAAGAGAGTGCCCTACACTTGGCCTGCTGAGTCGGAGTCAGGAGTAGAGAAGGGCCACACTCGTCTGGGAGGAGTAGAGGAGTAAATAGTGGAAACTGGAAAAGGAGCCTCTGGAAATGTTCTTTGTTAAATACAAACATTGATTGTGAAACTAGGACTTGTCTGTGCAGTTATGTCTGGGGTTTGGGAAGAAGTGACAAATTACAATTGCCAAGAAATCAACGCCCAAAGATATTTTACAGACCTGCCAAACACCAACTTCCTATGAGCCAGGAAACCTGCTATTTCTCTTACTGCCCTCTGCCCTGATGTTAAAAATCAGCAGTGCTTCAAAGAAGAATTGACAGCCGTATTTGTTCTTACCACATTATGGTTAAGAAGACAAACCAGGATTCAAATTAGCTATCCTCATTTTTACTTCAAAAATGTAACAATGTGCAGTGGTTTTCTACCAAAGATGCCTTTCCTACTGTGTCTTCATTATTCCCAGGCAGCACAGAGTGATGATTGCATTCTATTTTCAGTTTAGCCATGAAATAAAAGCAGACTGTAGTGATTTTGGTATATTATTAAGTTGGAAAGATCCAGATAACCCTAGAGATGTCTTTTTTTTTTTAATAAAAAGCCTTGGTGACATGAATTACAGAGCGAAGAAAAAAAGTGCACAGGTATTAAAAGCAATTCTTGCGGCTTAGCAAATAAGGCATAATTTTCAGCAGAATACACCTTTCATCTAATATCAGATTCTTGATCTGCTTACACCTGGCTTGTGGTTAATGCTCACCCTCATCTCCCACATCCTGTACAAACCCCTTATATACCAGGTTAAAGGAGTTTTTGAGGGCACGTGGTTTGTTTCGGAGGTCTGTATTCCCTAATTATGAGGAAGAAATGGAATATTCTGGACATTGGAAGCAGATGTCTGTGTGAGGGTAATGTGTTTAAAATGACCTGGGACATTTGATTGTTTGTTGTGGTCCATTTACAAGGAGATCATGATGCTTTTTAAAGTCAAAGTAAAGTTCCTGTTACTGTTTATGATCAACTGCAGTTTCATTTTGTGGAAAGAATCACAAAATCCAAGGTTTTGGGTATCTACCCCGTATACTTGAAAACAATGTAAAAAAAAATAATGCAAAAGAGTAAAGTTAATAGACTGAGTCCCAAACCAAACTGAGGTACGTGAGACAAGGTGGTGACTTTATAGCAGGTTGAGAGGATGTTTGGAGGTCTGGAACCTGAAGTGATATTAAGGTAGGAAACAGAAGTGAGGTCAAACTTAGTACCGGACGTGAGGTCAGGCGGGATTTTCTTCAGAGGAACAGCAGAGGAGGAAAAAGAGGAGGTGTGTTAGTATGCACTGCCACCCCCTGGTCTGGTGCAACATTACAGTTATTTAAGCCCATCTACTGCCTCCCAGACAATTTATGCCTTGGCCTAGACTTAAATGAAGTATGAGCATGGTTTGGGTGCCCTTTCAGATGCAGTACAATATAGGAAATAGTTTTGTCACACACTGAGCTTGATATGAGTGTTTAAGACCACACTCAATAAGCATCTACACTTCACAAGTGCAATTGCAATTAACAGTTTATCTGTCTTTCATATCTTTTTAAGAGGATGTCTAACCAGAGGTACATAAGTCGTCAGCCTGCACCTGACATACAAGTCTATTCTGTTTCAGGAGTTTCCAGTCTTAGGGAGATGACAATGAAAACACTGTGTGCTTGTGCTTCAATGTACAGTACACTGTTTTCAGTAATATAAGGTTGTGTTTGGCACTTTGGTGAAGGCAGCACACGTTCTTCTATGTGATAGGCAGCTTTTCCTGACAGGCTTGCCTGCTACTGCACTTTGCATACTGATTGTTGTCTGCTTAGATGTGGTGTGAAAACATCCTTAAGCAGCTATCAAGACAGATAGATGTGAAAGGTGGTATATAATCAGTGTTAGGATTCTGTTTTGTTTTTAATTTTTCTTAGCCTCCATTGAGAGCTATAGTTGCAAAACTGCACAAAAAAGGTGAAGGACTGACCAAGAAAGAGAGAAGTTCTCCACTCACAGCATTCAGAGATGGTCTCTGCATGGCTGACTAATGGATTTTTTGTATTAGCTCACACTGCAAGGGGATCGCTTCTGAGCTAGGTTTTTGTGGATTCACAACTGATCACCTGCAGTTCAACACAGTGCACTGAAATGCTTAGTGGTGCGAGTCCACGCCAATTCATTTGGCGACGAGGATGGGATTTGCACAGTGGAGGTGCTCACAGATGAGCTCTGCATGGCTGACTAATTGGAGTTCTCTTATTAGTAAACATCACAAGAAGGCCACTTCTGAGCCAGATATTGTTAGTTAGCAGCTAATCTCCAACAGTTCACCCTGTTTGAACTGAGATTGCTTCGTAGTGTGAGTACAAGCTTTTTCTATCCACTTTTTCGATCTTTACATGTCTATTAAGGGTTTTTAACAATGAAGATGCCAAATATCTGGTTTAGTTTTGTACAAAAAGGGCTATATCACTTTGCTAAAAAATATTTTGCACCATTTCTAATGCCATTTTGCTTTTGTCATTGGTGTATACCGTTGCCAAGATTCATCTCTTGATTACTGGAGCATCATAGTGAAGAAGGTTATGACATCTGATGTCATTAATGCGACGGGTTTAAAGGTCTGATCTGCACTGGTGGCCATGTTTTAATTGGAGTTTGCAGACATTCCCATAAAAGCATTAGTTTGATTCTTTTTTTTCATTTTCTCCATCTGACAATCTTTTCTGCTTTGCATTTAACAATCAGTGTTCTGAGCCAACCCAATATGAAAATCACTAAATAATTGGCTACAGATCTTAAAGTGGATGTGTCCAAATTTTAACTTCATGTCTACTTACTTTAATGTATAAATCAGAAAAAAATATATACAGTATAAACTCATTGTATTTCTACATCTGAAATGCCCTTTCTCTTCCGTGATTGAGTCTTCAAACCATAGATTTCTGTCTAGTAGAAATGTAAAAAATCTACCTGTCAGCAAAGCTGAAGGTCTGTATGTCTACTAAAGCACACTTTAAATCAGAAAGTCAAGTCTCTCTAAAATATTAGGCTGCAAAGTTGTCTATATGACTAACATGCAGTTGCCATTGAAAATCCCCAGCACTGCAAGAAGATGAACATGAATGTCAAAGCTGGAGTCACTTTTTTTTTTTTTTGTCCCGGTGGGTTGCAGGGTCTGAACTAACTTTAACCTTATCATTTATATTAGTGGCAGAAAGAGAACAGCCAAAATAAACGCAGCAGGATAAAGGATTGCCATGTTGGAATGTCACCTTAAGAGGAAAAGCAGCCTACAGACTTGAAGCTTGTTCTAATGACCCCTCTTTCTCTTATTCCCATTTTTTGTTATTCCTGTTGGCATAACAACCTGGAGATAGGAAATGTGTCGCTAAGCAACGCCTGCTCAGCAGCAATTTGGTGCAAGTGTTCCTAACTGTGAAATAAATGCGATTATTTATTAACCATCTGCTTTTATGATTGATGGATTTAGGTAATTAATGAGTTTCATTTTAGACAGCTCTCTCGTATTTAATCCCACTCATGGTGCTATTATAGTTACACTCCAAATTTAAAAGAAAAGGGTGTTTAGTTACTTTTGTGAAGTTCACTTCATTAATAGTCTCACCTCGAAGCAGCTGAGAACACAGATCACCTGCCCTCTTCAGAGGCGCGCTGAACGCAAACCGGGCTCTTGTAGTCTGCCAGGATAATGAAATGGCTGGCAGGCACAACACAAGGCCAGTTATTGCATTCTGTGCAGGGCTACTCTTTCCATTTCAACAATACAGACTGTTGATGAGGATCCAGGTTTGCAGTGCTTTTATCTCCTTAAAAACCTGACGTTTTTGTGCATACGCCATGAAGCAGCACCAGTCAGATATGATAATACTGTAACTGGTCCAAGGATCTGATTTCTTAGTCGCAGGATGAAAAAGTGTGACATCAAATAACTTCAATAGGGAATAATTAGCTTCTTTTACAATCGTAAATCGTTCTCAACACGGCTCAATCCAGATCAGGTCAGCGGGGGGCTGTAGCCTACACTGGCAGTACTCAAGCACTCACACCTACGCACACACACATATATATATAGTCACACACATGTGTGCATATGGGATACATCTTAAGGACTCTGCTGAAGGTAATTACCCACCGGGCCAGAGGGTGGTGCTGTATACTAACATCTTCTCCTCCCTCTGCAATGATAGCCACTCCATCCCCGATGTCACTTCCATGTCCATCCGCCTGGACCCTCCCCTTCCTGTCACTTGAATTCATAACCCGGAAATCATCCATCTTGAGTCAGTTCTGTGCAATTGTTGTGTGCTTTTCTTTGCTATAAGCCGTTCATTTATATGCGATCACCAAGGTGGTGCCCAACTCTTTATCATTGTTTGTGTCCTGTTTAACAACATATATATTGTCTCATCTTTGTCAAGATGTAAGGTTTTACTTTGATAAAAAAATGTGGTGGCATCATTTGTATGGGCATAGAAATATACAATATGAAGAATAAATGCTCAAAACTCACAATACTGAGTAATGAATTAAACAATCCATAAAACAGAATCTTGGACTGCAAGGAAAATGCAAACCGTGTGAACTACCAAGATGAACCTGCCAGCAGACAGGACACCTGAGCAAACAGCCAGCATTGAGAAAACCCGTAACCGAGCCTCGCTGAACTTTTAAAGTCTGGACTCCAGATCCCATCTCAAACAAACTCTTGTGTTATCATTCTAAATGACTGCTGTAGATTGATTTTAAACTCTGTATTTTTACTGACTTCACCCTCGCCTCTTTTAGATCGTTCTTCTAAATTAAAAAAATGCAGAAGGTTACAAATACTTCTAGTAATTTAATAGGCCTGGGGCAATCAGGATCAGAATGGACAAACAGCCTGAGAAAGACAAACACTTATTGATTATTTCTGTAATCATTGTTAATTCCACACAAAGTGAGGCCTTTAAGTTTGGGCTGCATGCTGAGCAGAGAACGGGAGAGCAAAGCAAGGAGAGCAGAGAAGGGAACAACGAAAGAAAGAAGAACCCAAAGAAATTATCAAGACCTCTGAGGACCGAACGACAAATTGAAGCAGCTCTGCACCCAGGCTCATCTTCCAATACTTGTATTTTCTACTTAAGTATGTTTAGTGAAACTCTTTTTCAAAAACATTTCCTATCCTCTTAAGACTCATGTCAAATATAGTTCCTACTTTTGCTACCTTCAATTTTACTGTGCTTTTTTAATTAATGCTGCTTTATAATAATATTGATTTTATGCTGTGTGATTGGATCAAGGTATAATGTTAAGAGCACCTGGTGTGAGTGATTGCCACGTTCCCTCAGAGGTTAGCAGCTGAGAAGAGACATCTTCAATACAAAGCAGTGTGGTGAGTGGGCACCCGCTTTGGTGATTGGCACAAGTGAAGCTCAGGTGTGAAGACAAACAGTTGGTCTGCTTGTGCTGAGCTAGTAAGTCTCTTTGCTTGAGGCAGCTGTCCATATGCAGGTAAGACTGTACATGTGGGGCGCTATAAAGTAGATATACCTGACACTCACACAAAACAATATAATTAACAGGCAAACCAAATAATAATCATAGGAATTCATGATAATAAAGTCAAGGCATGGTGAAATGAGCATCTGGTGTGGGTGATTGTCCTGTTACCACAGGGGTTTTGGCAGCTGAGAAGAGACATCTTCAATACAAAGCAGTGTGGTGAGTGGGCACCTGCTTTGGTGACTGGCGCTGGTGAAGCTCAGGTCTGAAGACAACTGTTTGGTCTCCTTGTGCTGTGTTAGTTAAGTCTCTTTGCAGAAGACAGCTGCCAACATGCAGGTAAGGCTGTACACATAGGGTACTATAAAGTACATATGTCTAACACTCATATAAAACAATATAATTAACAGACAAACCAAATAACAAACATAGAAATTTCCATGATAATATATTCAAGGTACAGGGGTTAGCAGCTGAGGAGGGATGCCTCCAATAAAAAGCAGGGGTGATTGGCACAGGTGTGGCTTATCCATTTGGTCCGGTTGTGCTGAACTAGTGAGTGTCTTTGCTTGGGGCCGCTGTCCACATGCAGGTAAGGCTATACATTTGGGGCGCTATAAAGCCTGCAAAATTAAGGTAAATTTTCACAACAATACATCAGTTCATATCAGAGTTGTTGTCAAGTGTACATAATGTAATGAAATTGCTACCTGCATATTTGACCAACACAGAGTGGGCCTTCACTGTCCTTGTCTGGCAGCCCGAATCTCGCTCTGTTGATTATTAATAATGTCGCACAACTAAATAATACATAGTGGTGAGTGAAACAGACAAGTTTCCTTGTACACGCGGTTTCATAGAATTGATGCTAACTTCATTTTGCATGAAATTTTGCAACCTTTGAACATCACTAAAAAGGGTGTGTTGGGTTTGAAAGGAAAGCAGTTCAGACCTTGGACTTGTTTTGGATTTCTATATTTCTCAGGAAAGGGTCTAGACAAAAAAAAGGGTTAAAACTGTCTTTTGAAAATTCCAGATGATTAAACCACAACCCATGATGAGACAAAAAGGCAAACTCTTAGACAAAAGCTGTAATCTAGCTTGATGATAAAATTGTTATCCAGATTTGTAGAGAAGAAAACACTGCACCTGAGGTCTTAGACCCCACTTTGGCTGGTACAAAGCTTTGTTTGTTCTGGAAACTGTGTCCTCCCATCAGCCCCAGCACCCTCTTGAGTTAGATTTGATAACAGATATGGACGTGAAGAGAGGAGGGTTGTGGTGTTTAAAGGTGGTGAAATGCATAAGGCATCTGACAAATGAAGGGGTACAATACCTTGTGGTAGTGAGGCCCAGTGGGATCCATAGACATTTGTTTTATTTATTTGTATTGTTCATTTGATCCTTCTTGTATTTTTCTTTCCTTGTTAATAAACACCTTTCTGTTATGGATTTTTGTCTTTATGTTTGGTTCAGGAACTGCTCACAAGCACATCTTCAGGCCACAATATGTAATGTCTGATGTTGAATTTAATGTCATCGTCTGCTGTTGGCGTTGCAGTGCTGTCACTAATCTGTGTGAATCTCATTGCACTGCGTACACCTGACAAGAAACTTGGACTTGAACTTATTAAAACCCAAAATATAAACGGTTGCAGACGCAAGTGCCTCTACGCTATTCAGTTCAAAGTGTAAGCGGCCCCTTAGCATTTTGTCTTTAAATGTCTTTATGATTTTATACACTGGTGATGATAATAATTGAGCACATACTTAAACCTCTCCTGTGCTATTTCATCTCCAGCCTGAGATCTTCAAATTAGTACTTGCCACTTTAGTGACCATGCCAAACCAATTGAATCAATTTCTTCTTCCATAAAACAACTAGCTTTGTAAATGTTACAGAATTATTACTGGAAAAGTAAATCAATAGGAGCGTTAAAAGAAAAACACCACCAGGGAGCAAAGGGGAAACATGGACTTGCAATTCATCTTGACAGATCAAGCCAACTGTGAAACACTTGGCAAAGGTTAGTAAAGCAGAAGGAGGATGTGAAAAATGGGAATTAGCCATTTTTCTCATTTAAAGTAACACGTATTATCTACAGGCACAAACATATATGCTTAAAAACATAAATTGTGTTTTTCTACTACATTGTAAGGGGATGGCCAGTTAGCTACACATTTCTAGCAGCAAGGGAGATGGTACAGGATATGATGAAGTCCTACAGACAGTGTTCAGGACAGACAGAAAATCGCACCAAAGAGGTTCTGCATATACCGGTGTGGAAACACAGGAGCTGCTAGAAACTGGTAAGCCCTTCATACGTGCTGACTGCCCAGTAGGAACAAAAATCAGGGTGCTAGCAAATGTGGCAGAGATGAAAAGCCTGGTGGAAAGGGTAAAATGTTGTCCCAGGACACTACATGTCAGACATTTTGGCGGTTGCTTAGGTTGTCTGACTGTCATCTTAGAAGGAGACTGAGGTCAGGGAGCAACTTCCATCACCCAAGTGTGATAAGGTTCCTCACATCATAACCCTCAGCTTGCTGTGTTTTAGCCAACTTGTGGGGCAACTTCACATTAACGCCTGTGGCTTTGGAATGAGATGACCAATAAGTTCATATAGCTGTGATGGTCAGGAGTCCACAATCTTTTTATAGTACTAAGGGGCTTGCCAACCACTCCCCCCCCCCCCCCCATTTAAAAGCCTGTATAGCAGCTGTCCTTTTTGTCTCACTGCCTTGACTCTGTTCTCCCCCAGACATCCTCAAACACTATTCGATCTCCATTATTTCACTGAGTAATAGTTTCCGTTTGTTTGAGCTAATGCGATCTTTACTATAATTTTTTTGAGACTTTCGAATTTTTCTACTTCCATTATCTCTAACCTGCTCTGCATGTTTATCACACCAACGTTTTTGAATTCTTTACGATGTTCTACTTTGTCTTTTTCTGGCCCCAGGCATGGTTAAATCTCTTGGCACAAAGTCTAGTCTCACAGGACGGGCTGATTATTACTTTCCTTATTATCAGAATTTGCACATAGATTATTTTGTTCTTTTTTGCTTTCTATTTTGCATTCTTTTCTCTCCAACACTTTTGGGTCTCTTTTTGACGCGCTGTTCTTTCTTCTTCGCTTAGTCGTTGACGTGTCAGCTAGAACGTATAAAATTTTTAAGAGCTGAGAGCACAGGAAGTGTGTCTGCCAAAAGCATTCCAACAACTGAGAGGCTAGATGACTGTGGCCTTGTTTGAAAATGGTTGTAAGTAGGGCATGACTTGCAAAAGTCACCATCTCATGGGACTTGCTTCCAACGGTTGTAAGTATGAAGTGACTTGATCCTTTCGCGGGATGTGAAAGTGTCTCTCTGTCTCTCTTCTCTGTCTCTCTTCAAAAGATCACGTCTCGTCGCAGGAAAAAAAGTCTTGTCTCGTCCAAAGATTTTTTTTTTATAATAGAGAGACATATTGAGTTGTTAAAGTAGTACCATGAGAAATGTCGAACTCTGTTATACTGCCCGTACTGAACCCTGTACTGTCTTGCAGTTATAGGTCAAACAAGACCAAAGGTTAATTACCTTCACTTTCAAATCTGCAACAGAAGACTTGTGGCAACACTCACTCTCTCATTGGTAAGTTATTCTGATAAAACATGAGACCCCAGACATTTGGCCTCAGTACTCTTAATTACTGTATGTGCATGGCATCTCATGTTATCAGAAAGACAAAAGAGAGAATACATTTAGTACCGTAAAGGAGTATTTGACATAAACATTGATGTTGTTAAAAGATTTCCTGTTCATAGAGTTGTAATGATATCAGAATAATCAGCCTACCAGCTCCTGTAATTGGCTTAGCAACAAAGTATAAAGAATCACAGTGTTTCTTAAACTTTTTTTTGTCTCATGACCTAATCTTATCCCTCTTAGTGTCTTCAAGACAGAGTCCATGAAGACCATCATCTCGGAGAGGTGGGAGAATTGCTGCTGACATTCATTGGAGAGTACTGTTGATGGCTTAAACCACCCAATGGTGAGTCACAACTCTGCATGCCCCAAAAGAAACTATGGTTTATCATAGTTTATGGTATTTAACTGTTCATAGAGTACAATTGCTTTTATAAGTAGTTAAAGGTGTAGCTACCTCAGATAACAGTATGGAGTGTAACTCAGTAATTAGTGACATTCAGAAGCACTTCGGTGATGGTTGGCCTGAAGCAAACATGCATCTTGGAGGCCTGTGAGTACGCCCATGACTTTAACTATAACCAGACTGTCATCCCATTGATAGTTTGCCTCTGTGGTGCAGGGTGGTGTAAACGTTTGCCGAAACACGTAGACAGAAAGGGTCTGGGAATCGTTAAGAAAGCCACTAGGAATTGGAATGACAAAAAGAACATCGCATGCACACCAGCAAGCTTTTGGAATTGGACACACCACATAGCAAGCATTATGATGTGCACTATGATTGGAAAACTCCCAAGAATGTCTAAGGGGATTGGATAGGAAAACCCCAAGGTGGTATAAAATGGCTCTTTTGGCTCTTCTGATCTGTTGATCATTTGAGTAATAGGAGAGGCCAAAGTGGACTGCTTTAGATTAGTCCTCTGAGTTATTTGTAGGAATGGTGGTGATCGATGGAAAGGTAATGAACTCTGTGCTTATTTGCTTATTGGTTTCTTTGATTTGTTTTGTGGATTAACTTCTTGAAATATTAATATATTCTTTGGAGGAAGAAAACCTTTTGCTTCTTCTTCTTCTGCGTTTTTATGGAGGTTGGAAGAAGAATGTAAAAGGTGCATTACTGCCACCTATTGAGCTGGAGTGTGGAACAGAGACACAGGAAGCACACCCTACTACTCATGAAGGTGCAGATGTATAATGTGTACACAGACCTTTTTTTCCCTTTTTGCATTACTTTTTGTGTGTCATTGCTTTTTGACTGACAAAATACAAATACAAAATGCATGTCACAGATTTTTGCTTATTGTTTTTATTGCAGCTTGCTGCAGTAAAGAACGGTTATTGTTTTTGCACCTCCAAATGTGTGTGTTCCATTCAGTGTGAATGAACTACAAGATGTCCTGGGTTTAATCTGTGCAGGGGTTCGAGAGAATGGGGCATCGCTGATAGTTAATGTGTGTTTATTGTATGTTGCAGTAGTGATTATTATAGATAGCTCATAGATTAAAAATTTTATATATATATATATATATAGAGAGAGAGAGAGAGGGTGTCCCAAAATTCACGTAAGATTTGAATTTGGCGCCATTTGTGAGGTAAAGTGTTGCCAACGAAAAAAAAAGACAGCGTGACAGCTCACAGTTCAGGGTTATTAAAAATGGAGCGCTATATGAAACAACAACACGTTTTCATTGCTGAGCAATATTTTAAAAATAATGAAGGTTTGGTAGCTACAGTTCGCAATTTTCGTACAAAATATGGTTGGAATAGTGATTTAACTTCATCAACTGTGAAGAGATTAATTAAAAAATTCAGGGAGACTGGATCCATTACTGATCTTAGACACTCTGGCCGTCCTTCAACAAGTCGTTCAACACAAAACATCGAAGCAGTTCGTGAGAGTGTTGCTGAGAGTCCAGGAACATCAATTCGGCACCGTGGTCAAGAATTGAACATTTCCAGAAGCTCTCTACAGCGTATTCTCACAAAAGATTTGCATCTTCATGCTTACAAAGTTCAATTGAGTCAAGAACTGAAGCTTACTGACCACGCACAGCCAAGAGAGTTAGTTGAATGAATTTTGGAACAACAACAAGTGAGTGCCAATTTTTCGAACAAAATCATCTTCAGCGATGAGGCTCATTTTCATCTTGATGGCTTCGTTAATCGTAAAAATTGTTGCATTTGGGGTTCAGAAAATCCATAAGTGATTGCATCGCGCTATGTATCATGGTTCACTTGCGGCACCGATTTATTCGTGCAAAGTGAAGACAGAGGCTGCAGGCCGAGGGGAGGGGCAGGCATAAAATTAATCAATTGGTACTCAAATTATTTGACTCACTGTCTCGGACATACACTTCAATAAATACCGTTTTAGAACGCAACGATTCAGTTCACTATCCTACAGAAAATTTAAATACCATTAATCTTCCTGGCACCAGCTTCTCGCATGGTCTGCTTTACTTTGTTTTCTCCTGGGTTAGTTCCCCAAGAAACTTATATGTCCTCACCCCTGATGGCAAAACCAAAAATATTGAATATCAAGAGGCCCTTGTATAGGAAGCCTATCAATATAAACAGTTCTCAATACAAATTACATTTATTTTTAATTGATTTTTAAAGTTTGTCTTGTTTCACTACTATGTGGGCAGAGCCACGGGGGACAGTTAGTATATAATATATTAAACTGTAATGCTCATGGAGGTGCTTCTCTGGGCAGACCAGAATATCTGATTGGGGTCAGATTACCTTTCTCTCCCCAGTAGTTGACATCCAAGTTGTGCCTTTGTGTCCCTTGGTCACTCAGGATGGAATCAGCATTTCTGACAGCACACTTTCTACATTTTGTCCTATTATTAGACTCTCTGCTTGTTAATAATTCTGGCCTCAAAAATAATCCCTTACGTTAAAACTGCTATTTTAGGGGTTAATTTCTGTGGGTGTTAGTTCTCCCAGTAAGTATTCTAGATCTCATCAGATCTTTCTTTCTGAAACAGACAAAACCTGAGTCTATTCCAGAAAGGAGGATTAAACAATTATCTCCAACACAGAACATATAATTCTGGCTTAATCTGCTTCAGAAACACAGGTTTGGCTGAATCCCAGTTTTTCTGGAATAAATCCTGACTTACATTCGCTGGATTTTACACTAATCCTCTTTTCTGGAACAGACCCCTGGTCCTCACATAACTGTTTGCCAAACGGCTGCAAAGTGAGCAGGCTGTGGGCAGAGTGTGACAGGTCAGAAAACATCTTAATGACTTAATGGCTTTATGATCTTTCAAAAAGATAACTTACTTATACACTTCATCCATAATGAAAACTTAAAGGATACAGTATCTGTTCTTTAATGTGATTTTGCACTAAGGTATGATTGAGAGTGAAGCCTTCATTCAGCTGTAAGCATACACTTCTACATCTTCCTTAAAAATGATGAACTGTACTGTTTTGTCTTAGTAGAGTCCTATTTAACTCTACTTTCCCCTTTTGTACTCTTTATTATGTAAAATTTATCAGAATACCTCAAATCCCATAGACATCACTGTTTAAAAGTTATTGTATTTTATCTCTTATCCCCACCTTCCCTTCTACATTTATAAACTCAGGAATTAGATAGGGTAAAAGGACAAGCAGGTGTTAAGTTACACATTTTAATAATGTATTATTGATAATATTCATAAAATAATGATAATGAAGCAAAATTCATGTGAATATTGGCAGCCATACAACCTGATAAATGCAAGATATGTAGTTTCAGGAGGCACACAGACTAGTTATTCACACGTCTCTGGTCAAGTCAGCATTTCTAGTCAGCTTTCTTCAGGACAGGCCACATGCCTTTCTCAATATGGCTGCCGAGTTGTGGTGCTCCTCATTGTGTTCTCTTCATGGCCACGGTGTGGGAGAGAGAGAGGGAGAGAGAGAGAGATAGAGAGAGGGAGGGGTAAGCAACCAACTTTATACGTTTTGTGCCCTAAATCACCCTTGCCAAACCAGTTCAAGCCATCCCCACCAACCCTGCTTTCCTTCAGGTGGTTGGTTAGTTAGACGTTAAACTACAACAAGCCTGATGAAACACTAATATGACAATTGGTATGTCAACTAAAGACATACAAAATATTTATCAACTTACATACAAACCCCTCAACAAGGTCGAAAAAAAAATTCTCAACAAGTAAAGGTTTACTTACCTTTGCAGTGACATTCATGTCTCTGGTGACTCTTCCTATGAAGTCAGTAGACGGATTGGGAGAGCATGGGGGGGGGTCATGAGGTCGCTGGAAAGGGGAGTGTGGTGCTCCCGATATCTCTGTAAAAGGATGATGGTCCAAGTCTTTAGAGTCCTGGAGCTTCCTGTCTTGCTATATGGTTGCAAAACATGGACGCTCTCCAGTGACCTGAGATGCAGACTGGACTCCTACAGCACTGTGTCTCCTTGGACAATCTTTGAATAGCACTGGTTCGACTTTGTGTCGAATGAGTGGTTGCTCATGGAGTCCCGAATGAGGCACATTATCTGCATTGTGAGGGAGCGTCAGTTACGGCACTATAGCCATGTGGTGCAATTCCCCAAGGGTGATCCAGCTCACAGTATCCTCATTGTTGAGGACCCAAGTAGCTGGACCAGGCCAAGGGGATACCCACATAACACCTAGCTGCTGCGGGTAGAGGGTTATTTCTGGAGGTTGGGACAGAGTCACGTGTCTGCCTGAGGGGTTGCCAACCAGGATCCCGAGCTGCTTGGTGGGTGGTGGGTGCAGCAACACACTGTACCAATGCAAACTCCCCATCCTGACATGACCTGACAAAATATCACTCCACCACATATACTAATATAAAGACCCCCAGCTCTAATTTGTGCTTTTAGCAGATATGCTATTATTAAACATATAAATACTTTCTGATATCCAAAATGAATGCTAAAAAAGGTTTCTGTACAAAATGTATTCAAGCTAGCATGCCCATCCAACAGGAGAATGGCTTTTATCATTATAGCCATGTTATCAGCCTCTCTTTAGGCCCGGAGCCAAATTTGGAACTGCAGAGTCCCATCTGCATACATGAATATTAAAAAGACTGAAAATTCAGATTTTGAAATAAGTGGGATGATCCGTATTATACAGGGATTAGTCATGTATTGGTCCAATTACTATCAGATGTTTTATCAAGCAAGCGAAACAACCAACATTTCTGTTGTATAGCACCTCTCAGGCTAAACGCACAGTGCCACTCATTTTCCTCACACATGAAGCCTCCAGCTCTCCGCAAATCCGTACCCAAAAAGCAGAAGACATTTTCCCAATCAGAGCCCAGTCAGGCTGTGTGATTTACTAAAAGTCAAAAGTGGTGCAGACTTAACCTGCAACCTCCCTGCTTCCATTCCAACTCCTTATCTCCAAGGACACACTGCCTTCATTCTCGGCAAATCTTAAATGAAATGAATTTTTAAAGAAATGGAAAAGAACTGACTTGTTCCCAAGCGATAATTAGAAACTAATTTCACATTGTGGAAAGAAGCATCCTTAACAATTATTATAAGTTAAACCAGAAACAAATTACAAATCCTGGTCGGGGCAGTCGTCTGCCAGGCATGTTCTTTGGAATGGCCGCTAATCAACTACTTCTAAATGGAATCACAAGAGCAATCTTAACCTTCATTTTATGATTATGTGATGTACTTTAATATCTGAAGAGCACTGCAACCTGCAGGGAAGAAGGAGAGGGCAATTCTCTATAAGACAGAATAAAAACACAAGAAAAAAAAACTGCTTTGTTACTTAAAACCTATTCAGTCCATATAAAAAAAGGCCTTTAAATAAGCACTCGAAAATTAATTTGATCGCAAGAGGACGGCAAAACAGAATCCTCTGACTTTTACGATCACCCTGTCTCAGTTCGATGGTTTTACGTCACATTATCAAACCCGACTGTTTAGTCCCTGCCCTTTATTTCCTTTAATAAATAATAACAAAGGAAAATTTGTTACGTATTCATTAAAACAGGCAATGCTTCCAGAACACTTTTAGGTGTATTTTATGGATTTTGGCTTGCTGCTTGCAAAAACACAATATAACATTTTACCATCATCTGTATTTTTATTACAATCACCATATTTTGTGATTTCAACTTTTATCGTAAGTATACATACAGTGCCTTTAGACAGTATTACATTATGGTGTGTGGCAGCCATGGGCTATAATAATTTCAATTAATTTTTTTCTTTCATGACACAACAATCAATACCCCAGAATGACAAAACAAAAACAGGAGTTTAGAAGTGCTTGTAAGTTTATTAAAAATAAGAACACTGAAGTATCCCTTTTGACACAAGTATTCAGATGCTTTGCTGTGATGCTTGAAATCATCCCATTCTATTGATCATCACTGAGACATTTCTACACCTCGTTTGGTGTCCACCTGTGGTCACTTCAACTGATTGCACACCATTAGGAGAGGCACACACCTGGTGTCAATGGAGGGGGGGGGGGTCCCAAGCT
The DNA here is from genome assembly GCF_900747795.2 of Erpetoichthys calabaricus. Classification (NCBI taxonomy): domain Eukaryota; kingdom Metazoa; phylum Chordata; class Cladistia; order Polypteriformes; family Polypteridae; genus Erpetoichthys; species Erpetoichthys calabaricus. Next base: position 157,569,671 of record NC_041404.2, read on the forward strand.
TTAGCCTGATCTCAGTCGTCCAGCTCCTGATTTTTAAAAGTCCCCCACCCCATCCAATAGACGTAGACATCCAGGCCTTGATCTTTGAGAGGTTAGCCCCCCCTTTCTCCCACTCTGTTTTCTGTCATGCATGGATGACTATGTGAAAACTCCCTGGGGAGACCCCATAGTCTTCAATTGTGCAAATACTCCCACAGGGGATTTCCCCCATTCCTTGACAGCACAAAAAATACAAAGGGAATAACATATATGTTGGACTAATGCATTAACAAGGTGAGGGGGGCTTAGCGAATAATAAGTGCTAATGTACGAGGGGGAGTCAAGCTAAAGTTAGAAAATGGGATTTATTAGAAAATGGAGCCAATCTTCACAAAACTGATCAGGGGTCTCATGTATAAATGGTGTGTACGCACAAAAATGTTGCATACGAACGTTTCCATGCTCAAATCGCAATGTATAAAACCTAAACTTGGCATAAAGCCACGCACATTTTCACGGTAGCTCCAACCCTGGTGTATGCAAGTTCTACGCTCGGTTTTGCAAACTGGCAGCACCCAGCATCAAAGCAGTGCTACTGTTCCTGTGTGGTTACCCTTTCTTTTTTAGATCCACATCCCTGACGCGGCTTTATAATATACACTGAAACTAACTGCATATTGTTTATTAGTTTATGGCATCTGATTGTAATTAACCTGTAACAATATAATGGTCCACGGAATGGCCAAACTATTCTAAATACCATAACTGCTTTAGCGTTGTTACTCTCACTGCACCTTCTTCTTCTCCTTTCATCTGCTCCCCTTGGGGGTTGCCACAGCGGATCATCTTTTTCCATATTACTCTCACTGCACCACTCGGAGTATTTATATCACTGTATCTGAATGTGGAATCACAGATCTATAGCAGCTGATCAGAAAGAGAATTATCGGTATACAGCATCAACCACACGCTGCCTCAGCCATGCTGTCTATTGAACTGCTCTCACACGGCAAATGCTTCAAAGCCTTTCCTGCACGGACCTCGCGGTTCAGAAACAGTTTCATCCCAAGAACTATAAACGCACTCAATCAGTCTATCCTTGTAGAACTGTTTGATGCTTATAAGTACAATTACCTCGGTGTAAACTTGCGATACAGTTATAATATTGCACAACCTGAGCCACTTTGCGACTTTGTGAACTTGAGCTTTCGAGTTTCTCTGATATTCTATATCACTCAATCAACTTCCTTTTGTTGATTATATCACTGTTTAAACCAACAAATAGTACATTTTTCCTTGCCTCCACTTGGTATTCGCTGAAATTCTTCTATTTTCCCCCTTGCTTTTGCCATTGTCTTTTCACAGAAGGCTGAGCTTAAGGGCTATTTATATTGATTTGCATATTCAAAGAGGCGTAATTCTGGGAGGAGTTGGGGCAGGACAGCAGGCGCGTGCATGTGCGTTACTTTTCACGCTGACCAGGATTTATGTAGCGGAAGAACGTGGAAGTTGGCGTTCACACAGATTTATGCATCTGGATTTTTTTGTGCGTACGAAGATTTCCGCTTTTGTGCTTACGCCATGTTATAGTGTGAGTTCTACACACGGCATTATACATGAGGCCCCAGGTCATTTCTCATTGTAGCCTCCACATTTCTCAATACACTTGAACCCACCTGCTTGGAAGTGCCAGTGGATTCCAGCAGAATAAAAGGTTTTGTCTTGTCCTCACAACCACTCGTGCACCACTTTCTTCACGTCGTCATCTTTCTGGAATCAACGACCACCTAGATGTTTTTTTAAGCAGTCTAAAAAGGAGGAAAATCACACAGTGCCAAATCTGGCGATTAAGGAGGGTGTGTCAATACCTCAAACTTCAGTTTCTCCTGACAAGCCTTAGTGTTCTTAGCAGTGTGTGGGCGGGTGGGCAGGCAGTCATTGTCTTGCAGCAAAAAGTTCCCATCGCTTGAATTGAATAGCAGGCTTCACATCGGTCTCCAGCAAGTCACAGTAATTTGCACTAGTGGCTATAGTTCCCCTTGGCATGTAGTGTTCGACAATAACTCGGGTGAACTGGTGGTGGCGAGGACAAGACAAATTCTATTATTCTGCTGGAATCCAGGCACTTCCAGGCAGGTGGCGCAAGTGCATTGAGAAGGATGGAGACTACATTGAGAAATGATATGATCAAGGTTTGTTCCATTTTCTAATAAATCCCCTTTTTCAACTTTCGCTTGACTCTTCCTTGTATTATCAAATTGGTACCAAATGTGTGCCAGAACCAAGCCATGAGGGGAAACTAATTGCCTGCAGAGCTTAAACACAGGATTGTGTCAAGGTTCAGATCTGGGGAAAGCTACACAAAAATTCCTCCAGCATTGAAAGCTCCCCAGACAGGTGGCCTTCATCATTCTTAAATAGAAAATGTTTGGAACAACCATGACTCTTCCTAGAGCTGGCCATCTGGCCAGACTAAGTAATTGTGGCAGAAGGGCGTTCATAAGAGTGGTGACCAAGAACCCAATGGTCATTTGGACTGAGCTCCAGAGAACCTGTGGAGATCAGAAAAACTTCCAAATGGACAGTCATTACTGCAATACTGCATTGATCTGGACTTTATGATAGAGTGCCAGACGAAGCCTTTAACTCAATAAAAGACACATGGGAGCCCACTTAGAGTTTGCAAAAGGCACCCAAAGGACTCTCAGGCTGATAGAAACAAGATTCTCTGGTCTGATGAATCCAAGATTAACATCATGTCCACATTACCCCAATTTTATTTCCACATCGTGGAAAAGCGCGAGCTACAGTAGATTCATTGAAGACTCTAAACTAGACCCATTTATGTGAGTGTGAGTGTGTGTGATTGTGGCCTGTAATTTAGTGGCATCCAAGTGGCTCTCACCTTGCACCCAGTGTTACTGTGATAGGTATGGGTTCCCTACAATCCTCAACTAGAAAAGTGGATTAGAAAATGAATGCTCTGGGCACATCCAAATGGGCAGACCCACGACACGCTGGAGGGATTAAATCTCTCAGTTTGCTTGGGAATGCCTGGGAATTCCCTAGGAAGTGCTGGAATCTGTAGCTGTGGACAGGAAAGTCTCGACTAACCTTCTTGACCTGCTGTCACCACGACCCTCAGGAGGCTTCAGAAAATGAGATGAGATGAGATGAATGGACTGTATAACTGATTCACTTGACTAAAAATGAAATAATATCATTACAGTAAGTGCTATTCAAAATGTAACAAACATGTGATGATCAGACAGTGTAAGTAAGCTTGTTGGGATAGCATGAAGTAGAAAGGTGCTATATGAGATCAACAGGGCTGGATACAATGGCTTTGCAAAGTGCTGTAGGGCTGTGCAAATTAGGAGGGCATTTTTAAAATCAAGATATATTTACCAAACAGCTAATAAAGTGTTTTGGGACAAAGAAGTGTGAAAAGAAATTTGATTGATTGATTGATTGATTGATTGATTGTAAAAGTTTTAAGATGGTTTAAAGAAAGATTGAAAAATAACCTTTATATTGGTTTTAGGATAGAACAATTAGAAAGATATTGTATTAAAGACAGATTGATTGATTTATTGGTTGATTGAAAAGGTTTTTAAATGTTTTAATATTATGCTAGTAAGAAAGACACTGTTAAAATAAAAATTCCTTGATTTATTAGCTTTTAAAGTGCTATATGAGAGTGAGAGTCATTAAAATAATATTGATTGATTTATGATGCCTTTTAAATGTAACTCCTTAAAAGCAATAATATACATAAAGTGTGTCAAAGATAAGGTTACGTGTTAAGTGATTTATAAATTAAACTAGACATGAGCTTTATTTCCTGCAAAATTATTCATGACACAAATTCATCTCCCACATTTAACAAGGTTACAAGATTAATATGGGGCTGTATACAAGTAAGATTTGCAAATCTGCTCAGACGTTACTTCTGAGGACTCAGTGCTGGCCATTGTGTATATCTCATTTGCATATTTCAATTAATTTATATATGTAGATGGCTGCGTCATCTCCTCTTCCTCCTCCCATCAAATTTTAATTCCAAAATGCTGCTTCTTTCAAATCTGAATCAATTAATGTCCTACCACAGGCTATTCACATTTGTTCTCTTTTATTCAGTGTACATTGTAGTTTAGAACAGAAAAAAACATACCTAATACATGTCATTGTTATGGAGCAGCCAAGGATTAAACTCTGGCTCAAGCAAATTTCAATTTGATTTATTAGTTTTTATTATTTTTTAAAATATAATTGTATGCATTATGTTAATAATCAGCCTTGCTTATTAATCATTAATCAGTATTAATGTTAGTCTTGTTTAGTTTATTTGTTGTTTATTGAGTATGCATGATTTTTTGTTGTATTAATATATTTAAGTCATGTGGTGTTTCGGGGGCGGAGCCTCCTTGATGTTTCCGATGGATGGACCGCCCCCTGCTTATTCATTCCAGGCCCAGGGTCAGGCCTTCCAGATCAGCACTGAGTCTTGTTGGAGAGCCTCCTTTGTGAGTAATTTTATAGATTTCCTGGTTTCTGATTCTTTGTTTTTTTTTAATGTATTTGTTTGGTCTTTTTTTGTTATACAGAGTGTGAAATAGCAAATACTTTGAACTTGCACTTTATTGACATTTAGACCAGTAAAGAAGTCAATAACCTGCCAAAAGTACTACTAAGGAGGTACTTAGTGAAATTGTAGATGGAGAAATAAAGCTTGGATTAAATAGGCTCAAAATAACCAAATCTAAAACAAAAACGTTAAGTTTGAATTTATAAAGGGATGGTTACAACTTGAAAGAATTGTAATGTGTAAATCTCATTAGCACTTTGAGCTACATTGTTTGCATAAAAATATGCTATGTTATTGTTGTTGTTGTTACTGTTGTTGCTGTTGTTGTATGATTAAATACCAGTATACACTGGGACCTCTGGTCCACAAAGTAAGGTGCTTCATGTGCCTCTCTCAAAACACAGCACACCAGGTCACTGTGCCAAGGCTGCCACCACCTTTGCCATGCCCTAATGGTATGTATGACCGTCTTTCGCACTCAGTGTATGACCAGCACTTGCAATGAAAGTGACCAGTCAGTCTGCACAATATGCTTCACAGTCATCAGATGTCACTACGGTTCTTTTCCTGTTGGCCCCACTACTGCTTTGCTATGAGAATGACTCAAAATTACGTTAATGGCTTCTGCAATGTGCTTTATGCTCAGCAGCCCAACCAACTTCCTTCTCATTTGACCTATGGAGTTTACTGTAAGAAAGATGTGAACCTCAATAACTTTGCAAGGCCAGAACTGCCATTCTTCTTCTTCCTATCCCATAATTAGCTTCTGCAATTGGCCTCACGCTCACCAGATGCAGCTCCAGTATTTTGTGAGTATCTACAGCAGATTTCGCTCAGTCAAAAGCAGAGCTGTCATTCCTCTTCCAGTTGCTTCACGTCAGCAGATCTCTCACAATGTTTTTCTATCAGCCATGGCACATGGCTATGCCAAAGCTTGCTGTGAGAAGGACCCAAAGGCCAATGACGTGCCCAAGGTAGCCTGTACCTCCAGTTCATGGGTTGTGTTACGTCTATCACGTCATAGGCTCCTAATCATATAGATCAAGAACCGATCGTACTGATAGCTCAGTATGAAGCTCAGGAAGAATAAGCTAGTATTTAAACAGAAGATCCAAAAAGATTCTCTTTTAAGGAAAGTCGTCTCAAAACAAAGACTTATACCTTTTGAATACTATGTCTCCATTCATGAGTATTATTTGGGATGCATTTCTGCTTTCTGGGTTGATTTTAGATCTCTCCTACTTGTTCTAAGGGCTGTACTTTCCCTTTGTGCTGTCAGGGAGATGTTTGTACAGTATAAATTAGAGATATGTTCAAGATCCATGTTCAAAAGAAATATCTATTATAAAAGGGGAGACACAACAATGTTAAAGAGCTGGGTCACTACCTTGGTGACTCCGCCTAATTACAAGAGTTGAAAAGCAACAACGTGCACCACAAGCTGTGGAGTAAGTCTTTTCAGACAGGAGTTCAGAATAGGACTGAAGCAAGATAGCCGGTTCTGGGTGGTGACTTGACAGGAAAGGGCAGGTCCAGGAAGGTTGAAGTGACGTCACTAATGGAGTGGAGGAAGACAGAAAGCATTAGTCCACAGCGCCAACCCCTGGTTCAGCAGGTAATTACCATCATCAGAGCCCTTAAGTGGCCTCACATGCGCATATCAATATCGTGATTCATTGAAAAGAAAGAAAGAAAGAAAGAAAGAAAGAAAGAAAGAAAGAAAGAAAGAAAGAAAGAAAGAAAGAAAGAAAGAAAGAAAGAAAGAAAGAAAGAAAGAAAGCATTAGTCCACAGCGCCAACCCCTGGTTCCACAGGTAATTACCATCACCAGAGCTCTTAAGTGGCCTCACATGCGCATATCAATATCGTGATTCATTGAAAAGAAAGAAAGAAAGAAAGAAAGAAAGAAAGAAAGAAAGAAAGAAAGAAAGAAAGAAAGAAAGAAAGAAAGAAAGAAAGAAAGCATTAGTCCACAATGCCAACCCCTGGTTCGGCAGATAATTACCATCACCAGAGCTCTTAAGTGGCCTCACATGCGCATATCAATATCGTGATTCATTCAAAAGAAAGAAAGAAAGAAAGAAAGAAAGAAAGAAAGAAAGAAAGAAAGAAAGAAAGAAAGAAAGAAAGTTGCTGGATATGTCTAGAGATGCAGCAGATGGCTTTCCCCCTACTCTCTGTTTCACAGCACATAGTAAAATGCCTCTCAAGAGGAAGCTTAATCATAATAATAAAAATGTTAATGGCATAAGGACAGGGGGCTCCCCTTAATTAAATGCATTCTTTACTGCAGATGGTATTTAATTCAAAATTCTGTCCACTATCAAAATATTCTGAAAGATAACAAAAGCAGACCCTTGACTCTTTTAATATGACTGAATTGTGAAAGCCAGCATGTTTTCATATTATGCAGCCCATTTTAGAGTGTCACCATCTCTATGGCACTGAAGTCAATTATTTTTCTTCCAATGTGACAATGTGCAGTGGCTTAACTGTGCTCATTTATAGTGGTGTTCTGTTACACAAGACAGCATATTGGTAAGTCAACTTTTATAACATATGGTATAACATTTTCATTTTGCCTCCAGACATCACAAAGTACCCCCCCCCCCCCCCATTTCTGTTTTTGACTGACAGCAGGCTCACTCACAAGGCTGAACTATTGAACTAGATGGCCCATTGCTTGGTTCAGTATTTATATTATTTAGCACCTTTTGTGGTGCCATTCTCTGTCTTTCTGCAGGCAAAAATGTATTTTTTTCCACACAATTCATGGGGAACCTTGTGATGAGGGGCTGTGCTTGAACGAAGCAAAGGGAACATGGCCAAAGAGGCTGCAACCCAACTTTTAAAGGAACACTCCTTCAAAAAAATGATATTTTTTTTACACATTATGTACTGCATGTAGTTTGCAGTGTTAGCCAAGAAAAATTTTATTGCCATGTTTCCATGTTGAATGGGGGAAAAATAGTTTATGATATAGTAGAAGCCACTAGTGACCAATGCTGTACAAAGGCAAACGATGTGAAAAATATCAAGAGAGAGAGAGAGGTTAGGAGCACACGCTGATACAGCGCATTACCGCACCCACCACATGACAAAACCAAATCAGGATCCCAGATTAGGACCTGAGAGCAGCCATGTGATGGGTGACACCTCAGCACCACACTAGTTCCATGGGGAAAAGAGAAAAAAAAATCTCATGTTACAAGTGTTGAATAATCCAGAATGTCAGTTCTCCAGTCCTGTGCTCAAATTACTTAAGACACATGGATTTTTTGTTAAAATATTGTTAAATAGATACTTCTGGAAGAATCAGCGCACATCATTAACAGGAAACGCAAGCCACATAGGACTGAATTTATGAGTTAAAGATAAGACTCTTGACCAATGGATGAGGATGAGAGGCAGGTCTTTAGTTCAAATAGGCAATCCCATGTAGTTATGAGACAGAGTCTCCGGGAATTATTGTGAGCAAACTAAAAGACTATTAGATAAAAGACACAAGACAGAATCATTGTTGAGATCAGGCAAAGTCAAAACTAGAAGATGGCACAGGAGTAAAGCAAAAGTCAAAGATAAAAATTGTTCAGAACTGAAATGAGACATAATGCTAGGCCTACCTGAAATAAAGCTAACTGCCACAAAAGCTTTTTATTTATTGTTCGCGCAACTGAGGGATAACTTAGACAGGGGCTGCCTTCATATTTATAAGGTCCCTTCTGGTGACGTAACAAATGTGACGGTCCCAGTCACATGGCCTATCTCTTGCACCTCATAAATAAAAGGGAATAAAAATAAAAACATTCAGTAATTATTGTGCATGCTTGCATATGTGACATAAATTTCATGTTCATGATGTTTGCTGGTTTTTCCAGAAGTGTCTTTTTAACAATCTTTGAGCAAAAAATATAATGCTTATGTTTTGCATGTTTTGGTATTTTAAGGGCTCTGGTGACGGTAAATCTCCACCGCTCAGGGGGTTGTCACTCTATGATACCACCTTCTCTTTCTCTCCCTCTGTAGACTGGAAGACGGGGATTGCTACGGATGCCACAAAACTTTTCACTGCTTTGTTATTAAGATAGATAGATAGATAGATAGATAGATAGATAGATAGATAGATAGATAGATAGATAGATAGATAGATAGATAGATAGATAGATAGATAGATAGATAGATAGATAGATAGATAGATAGATAGATAGATAGATAGATAGATAGATAGATAGATAGATAGATACTTTATTAATCCCAAGGGGAAATTTACATACTCCAGCAGCAGCATACTGATAAAGAACAATATAAAATTAAAGAGTGATAACAATGCAGGTATAACAGACAGACAATAACTTTGTATAAAGTTAACATTTACCCCCCTGGGTGTGGGGGATCACCAATATAGGAAAATGTCTAATGTGGCAGTTCCAGTCACAGTGAGCAGATGTATTGCTGTTGGTATAAAAGAGCCCCATTGGGTAAGCAACATATATAAAAATAAAATTTTTTAGGTTGTGTGTTCCATTAAGAAGATAGTGCACGAAATGTACTGAACATTCAATGCATGTGACAAAGATGGGCCCAACATGAAACACATCTGCCACCTCATCATGTGTTATGTCTTGTCACCATAGTAACCCTTCAGACAGTACAAGAGCCCCAAGAGTTACTGTCACCCGTCTCTTTCAGCGGAGTGCCACAGTTTACCCCTTCTTCAGCATCTGATGTTTTAAATTTCCGTAAGTCTCGGCTGGGTTAATCCTGTGCCAAATTCAATTAGTTATAGCTTTGAGATATTAATGAAGCAGCCTTCAAAGTGCTCAAGATTGATTTAAGACTCCCTGGTGGAGCCTTTTTTTTTTACGTATTTATTTGAAGTGAACATCGCAGAAATGATTATTGGAGGTGTTGCACCTGCCTACTGCTGTCTTAAGGATTCAAGGCCATGTCTTTAAAAGGACTGCCTGTTTTATGGCAGGGTTGCTAGATGGTGTCTCCAGTTAACACATTACTGAGGCATCAATTTAATCCTGAATGTCCAAGATAAGTGAGAGAAGGCGGCCCAGCCGGCCGCCTTAGACAGAGGAAACCGTGAAAAATGTGCTTGAGGTGAGTGGCGCACCGTATGTGAGTTAAATTACAATGAGACACCGTTGCAGGGGCTGGAAGGATTTATGGATGAAAGGAAAGGAAAGAAGAAGGAAAAATAATGCATCTCAGAGTGCCAAGATGGAAAACAGCAGTGTGTTTGCTGCTCAGATACATTTAAATGATTGGAACTGTAGACCAGACGTTTAGGTTGTGTGAAACTGATTTCTTGAATGCTGTGAATCTGCTTAAGCTATAACTAAGGCTCAATTCACTTGGGAGCCTAGAATGTAATATTGGGATGAGGGAATGGGGGGGGGGGGGGGAAATGCCTTAAACCCTTGGAAACAAAGGAGTATCATAGCGTCAAAGGTAGAAGAATTGTGGTTGCTGCTGTCATTTCCAACCTTAAGTGTGGAACTGTGGGGTCAGGCGGAGTTCAAGCTTCAGTGTTAAGGGACCACAGATGGAATGTCAGGTTATTGGTTATCAGATATCATTCATCTTGCATTCAGTTAAAGACAAGACCTCCTTGATCTTGAAATAACTGTAATTGCTGGGGCACGCTAAATTGGACATTGACTGTAGTGACATCAGCATGGAATTCGTATGAGGAATCCTCATCAACATACACTTGGATATTGACGTCAGTATGAGTCGTATGCCACAGGGATTGATTTCCATACTCAGCATTCTCTCTGAGATGTGAATATGGGTTCCGCACTCCATCTTAACCAATCCAGTGAAAGAATGATCTTTCTTATGCTTAAGTAACTATTCAGGAGTTTGAATGCAAGTGCTCATCTTCTAACTGACTGTTATGATGTGAAAATTTGCATATCAGTTGATAAATATTTTGTATGTCTTTATTTGTAACTTAGACAAAGCAATTTAATATTAGTGCTACATTATAGATAATAACAGCAATGGTTTGATGGTTTAAGAACCCCTTCCTCCTTTAGTACTGAGTCTCTTTGTAATTTTACGACAGGGATGGGAGAAGTGCCTAAAACAAGTTTGGCAAGTGATTTTCTGCTGTTTCTCAGTCAACCCCCACAGGAAAGCCAGACTGCCTAACTGCCAAACTTTAGCTCAACAAATGGTTTTGGGGGTGGCAGGTGTGAAGGTGTTCTTTGTCCCATTGGTTTGAAGTATGGCTGTTTGGAATTGGCTTGTATCAGAAGCCTTTAAATACCATGACACCCTATTGGCTGTAGGGGTTGGACAGAAAACCTATAAATTTGGTTGCTTTACCTCTCTCTATCTCTCTTACCAAACTGATGAAAGACCATCTCACACCATGAACTGAAAAGGACAATACAATGAAGAGTGCAGCTTGGCAGCCATATAGAGACAGGCATGTGGCCTGTTCTGAAGAAAGCTGACCAAAAATGAGGACTTAATTAGAGACATTTTAAGTAACTAACAAGTCTGTGTGCCACCTGAAACTACACATCACCATTTATCAGGTTTTATGGTTGCCAATATTCAAATGTACTTTGCATATTGTTATTATTTATGAATATTATCAATAATACATTGTTTAAATTGTAACTTAACTCCTGCTTGTCTTTTACTACACCTAATTGCCTGAGGCTATAGATGTAGAAGGGAAGGTGGGGAGAAGTTATATGGTACAATACGATAGAAACAGTGGTAAGTCTGTGAGATTTGAGGCATTCTGACAAAAGATATATATTAATAATACAAAAGGGGAAAGTATACCAAGACAAAACACTGTCTCACGTTACTCTAAAGTGAGCAGGTCAAAATCAATTTAATGTGTGTTTCAGTGTTCATCAGAAACGTTACCTGGGGAATTTTACTAAGCAGGGTGAGACAGCCAGGATGCAGTGTACAAAGCATTTCCTTTACCTGGCAGTACACATTGGATGCAATTTAAGTGGTGTCCAGGCAATGGAGTCATGAACATTGGAGACACAGTGAATTAGGAAAGTGTTCGGACCCCTCCACTCTTTTTCACATTTCATTATGTTGCAGTCTTGGATTAAAATCACTTAAGTTATTTTCTTCCCTTTATCAAGAAACACTCAATAGCCCAGAGTGACAAACCCAAAATAGGACTGTAGAAATTTTTGCAAACTTATTAAAACTTAAAAAGCTGAAATACCTTTTACTCAAAATCCCAGAGAAATGTATCCAGCACCTTGTTGAATCTGTTCCACGAAGAATTACAGCAGATCTGAAGGCAACTGGGGGTCCAACCAGGTACAGTGGACCCTTGACTTACGAACTCAATTCGTTCACGAGGGCTGGTTGTCACTCAAGTTGGTTGTAAGTCATGACTATTTTTCCCATAAGAAATAATGGAAATACCCATGATGCATTTCGAACCTCCCACAGCAACACTTACTTAACCTTTTCATAATAAAAAAGGGTTGTATAATGTGCATAATTTACCAAAACACCAATAATTTTTCTAAAGTACTAACCAAAAAGTTATAAAAAGTGCCTAGCCTAACAGAAACAACAATTTCATACTGTACTCACCATTTAATTTGACATCAAGGGTCGACTGTACTAGCAAAATGTACCTAATAAAGTGACCCAGTGAGGGTATTTAAGCATTTGTTTTAGAAATGTCATGAAATGATCAAGTAAACAAGCAAAATGTTCCAGGGGGATGGTTGAAGAAAGAGGCTGATGCACTGTAATGTTCTTTCCTGCACCTACGAAGACTTGCTGGTCAGCACGTATACAGTTTTCACTGTAACAGAATAAGAAATGCATTCAAGAGACATTGAAGAACAAGGATATGATGTAGAAAGACCTTTATTTTACTCCTTTTATAGCACACCTGGAAGTGCTCCAGGTGTTTCTTGACCTGCTTCCACTGGTTCCAGATCCGAGGATCCAGATGCACTTACAGCACCCCCTGGTGGCACCCACAGAACCCAACAGGATTGTTCCAAACTACAAGTCCCAGCGGACCCTACGTGAGTCCGTGGTGCTGTAACAACTCAGGGAGACTGCCCTCTAGCATCCCATGGGGGATAATGTCCCAAACACAGTCTCTCCCTTGGTCATTCAACCCAGCTGGCATCCCGGCCAGGCCACTCACCAAAGCTGTTATGCAAATTCACTTGTTTGTAAAACAGAGCTCTGCCCTTACTTATTTGATCGTTTTGTAACAGACTGCTGTGATGAATGCTCCCTCTTCAAACCAAGTCTTCTCCTGTCTGGTCTCTGACTCAAAGAGGTTTTATCAAACATGTCCTACTAGAGGATAAGTTTCTTTAACACTAGAATTACCAGAGTCTACGAAAAAACTCGTAGATCTGACCCCCCTTAAATCCATTCGCACCTTTCGTCTTTTGTCCTCTAAATGTGCCGATAAAGACAAGCTGCCAGCTATTCCATCCCCCCACCGACTTAGAACGTGCATGAACTTCTCCCAGCTCATGCCTTGATTGATTATCTGGGAGTGAAGTGGAGTTTTAGAATGGAAATAATAGATCTTTATTTGGAACACACGCATTTCATGTGTGTTCCATTTCTACAGTAATCTGTGTAAACACATTTTTAAAACAGAAACGTTTTTCATATTTTAGTAGTAAATGACAAAATGTAGGCATAAGCTATATAATGTATAACAGCTGCGTGTTTTGCTTGTCACTTGTCATTGCACATGAAGCTTGTCTGCCAACAGCAATACAACAACTACTAGGTTAGATGTCCATGGACTTGTTTTAAATGATATCTCACTGCCTTGTCTTGCGTGACATTGTAAAAACAATACTTGTCCTTTATTTCCAGCCCTGGGTGTGGTTGAATCTTTTTCTTACAGGACGTATAACACTGCTCGCGTTTTCCAGGGGGGAAGGGGGGGTGGGTGGCTGAACACATGCTAAGGAGAAGTGGTCAGATCATCTGCTGGCTTTCTGCTGCTGGCGAGCTGCATGTTTTGCTTGTCACTTGTCATTGTTTTAAGAGCTGGGCGGGCAGCTGAACGCATGCTAAGGAGATGCCGTTGGATCATCTGCTGTCTTTCTGCTGCTGTTCCAGCTGTTGCTGCTGTTGCGCTGCCCGTCGATCATTTCAAAGCCTGTACAGCAGCTGTCCTTTTGCCACTTCTTGTGCCGCTCATGTTGTGAAGGAGGGGGTTTGGGTGGCTGATCACATGCAAGATGCAGGGTTCATACTGGAACTCAACCCTGCAGCTCCTGTCATAAAGTGTAAGTGTTATACTAATATTCTTTATTAACATATAACTAAAAGATAATTACATTATTTCAGCACATTCTTGCGCTACCTTCTAATTAACCAGTGCAAATTGGTTTTTACAAATTAATTTCTTACCTTTTTTTGACTACAGTACTACAAAATTCTGAGCTCCCCAAAGATTCCTTTCATCATCGCTGAAGAACGGCTCGCTCCGGCATCAGAAACTGCACAGGCTGATTATTACATTCTGCAGCGTGAAATCTCTTGAAGAAACCATCTAGTGAAGGAAATGGAGAGAAGTCACATCTGAAAGAGAGCAGGGATCATTCTTTTATTCCCCAGGGAGACGTTTTCAGCGTGATGGCTTCTGACAGACTACACATAAAAGTCTACTAGAAAAAAAAAAAATAGTTGAAAATCTTTGTTTCAATCACTGGTGACAAGCTTGTGTCAACTTTTTTGTTCTGTTTCCTTTTAGAAGAATTTTAACTGCAGTATTTATGCAGTGCAAACTTTTTATTCGAAAGATTGTGTTTTTTTGAAACCTTGAAAGGAAATAAAAAAAAGTTTTCCGGGTGGTTTCTATATGTCTATCGAGGAAGTGCTTCATTATGCTGCCCAGAATAAACCAAGACAAACTTGAAATGTAATTACTGTGAAAAATGGCTTCTGCATATCTGCATGGGACTTTTGAATCTGTTTATGCCAATAATGACCTAAAAGACAGCGCGTTATACTGTACATAACATCTGGTTGACTTGACAGATGTTCTTATAGGAGTTCTTCTCACTTTGTTATCTGTTTCTAAAATGATTTGCTATATTAAATACTCAGGTGGTAAACAAAAATTTAGCCCTGCAGAAATATAGTCAGGTTAAGCTTGGGAGAAGTCCCTGTGCGTGTTTTGTTTTTTTTTATGACATACTGGTGTCAGAGATTATTGTGAGGAAAAACACAACCAGGAGATAATTACATGAAGCAAAAAATTGAAATCAGACAAGAAATTAGGTTAAAGCGGGAAAGAGACAAACGAGAAGGCAACACGAAGACAAAATGAGAATCAGAAGTCAAAATTAAAAAGGTGAACAAAAACCATAAATGAGACCTGACGCCAGGGCCTGTCATATTTAGGAGTTCTAAACATGACAAAAAGGAGGCCGAGACCTCCAGACAGACCATAAAGGCAGATCAAGACTTCCACTCACAAAGTCCAGCTAACTTCCAACTACCGACATGTAGCTTTTGCATGACACTAAGATTTACATCACCCGAAAACGGTGATTTGTTTATTACAGGAACCCCAGGAATACACGCAGCCTTGGCTTGACTCACACACACTCACTCACAGAGAGCTCAAAATAAAGAATATATTAAACAAACTAACATGTATGCAAATGCCTTCCCCAATACTCTCAACAGCAACAGTTAATTAACTAACACAGAACAAAACACAACAAGGATCAACATTAGAACATTAAAATATTACAACAATCTAGAGGAGAACAGGCTATTCAGCCCAACAAAGCTTACCAGTCCTATCTACTTAAATAACATCAAGTCGAGTTTTGAAAGTCCATAAAGTCCTCTTGTCTATCACACTACCTGGTTGCTTATTCCATGTGTCTGAGGTTCTCTGTGTAAAGAAAAACTTCCTAATGTTTATGTGAAATTTACTTTTAGCAATTCTGTCCCTGTGTTCTAGATAAACTCATTTTAAATTAACAGTATTGGTGCACTGGACTAATTCCCTTCATCACTTTAAACACTTCAGTTATGTCTCCTCTTAATCTTCTTTTGCTCTAACTGAAAAGGCTCGGCTCTTTTAATCTTTCCTCATAACTCATAACTCACCCCCTTGTCGCTCTTCTCTGGACTTTCTTTGGTGCCGTTATGTCCTTTTTGTAGCCTGGAGACCAAAACTTTCCCCAGTACTCCAGATGAGGCCTCACCGGTGGGTTATAAAGCTTGAGCAGAACGTCCTTGGACTTGTACTCCATACATCAGGGCACTATATAACCTAACATTCTTAGCCTTCTGAACACCATTTGGAATTTGGTAGTGCTGAGTCCACTATGACTCCTAAATCCTTCTCATATGGTGTACTATCAATTTTCAGACCTCCCATCATGTATTCAAACCTAACGTTTTCACTTCCTACATGTAATACTTTACATTTACTGACATTAAATTTCATCTGCCATAAATCTGCCCAAGTCTGTATGCTGTCCAAGTCCCTCTGTAAAGACTCAATGCATTCTCAATTATCTGCCAATTCATCTATCTTGGTACATCTGCAAACGTAACCAGCTTGTTATTTATATTCCTATCCAGGTCATTCATATATATTAGAAATAGCAGTGGCGGCCCTAGCACTGACCCCTGCTAGACACCACTCTTAACATCAGCCAATTCTGATAAGTTTCCTTGCACCATCACCTTCTGCTTCCTGTGTCTGAGCCAGTTCTGCACCCACCTACACACAACACTCCCAGTTCTTTTAATTTGATGCCCAACCTTTCATGTGGCCCCGTATCAAATGCTTTCTGAAACTCAAGATAAATATCATATGCTCCACTTTGAACTCCAGTATGTTAGTAAAACATGACATCCAGACACAGTCCACATCCAGATGCAGAATACAGATTGATAAATGAATGGAAGTTCCAAATGAACATCTTTCAGTATGATATCTAAAGTTATATCTTACTGTGATAGGGTGTAGGTGAAGAACTGCAAACATCGGGAGTGTTTTACAGATGAAGACGTTCATCAGGTCTGATCAGAGCACACGAACATCAGGCATAGGACATGAACATAACTCCAGAAACTGTAATCCTCAGGAAACTGTAGTAACCTGATATTGGGCTCCTGCCTGCTTCTTCTGGCACACCGTTAAAGTCTGCACTATTCCTTAGTTCCCATGGGGCAATACCTGAAGCTACCTAATGGCAAAGCACCTCTAGGGCTTCTGGGATTTGTAGTGTATTTAAGTAGCACTCCTACAAACAGGCATTAGCCTTACTAGGCCCAAAAATGTTAAAACTGAAATTCAAAAAATTTTTAAAAATCAAAAAAATGTTTAAAACTGAATTCAAATTCAAAAATACACTTAAATGTTTCACAATGCCTTACAAGAGGGAGAAAACTCCAGCTTCTGACCCAAAAGGCAAAACCTTTATAAATAAAAGACATTTCATTAACAAAAAGGAAAAATAACACGGTGCTTAAAAGATATTGCCAAGAAGGCAACCCTAAGGGGAATGCACAGTCCAGATAATCAAGATCCAAAACCAGAGCAAAAAGTAATCAAGAACCAGAATTTCCAAATGAAAGAAATACAATACTCATAAACTCCAAATGACTTCAATGAAAGTGATGCTAAGGTGGAATAGACTCCCAGCAATGACCTCAGGGAGGCCCCGCCTCCTGGGGCTCCTCCCACAAAGCACACAGAATTGAGGCACATTTTTTTTAAAAAGCACACACGAGGTGAGACACAAAAATAACTGGACTGGGCTTGGGGCTTTACTTGAAAACCATCTGGAGGTCGGCCGGATGTGAATCATAGAACTATATCCCCTCCTACCCGCCCTCTCAAACCGCCAACCGGCTAGGTATATCCTGTGAACAGCCCAGTCAGTATTTGCATAGCAATCGCTACACGAGTTGCCACGATAATGTCAGATGAAAAAATCAACATCAAATTTCTCGCAAATTTTCTCTTTTTCATAAAGCAGTTTTTGACTCACAAAAACATTCCTGTCCTCAATCATCCTCCCTATTCGCCCGATTTAGCTCCCTTTGATTTTTACTTGTTCCCGAAAATCAAATGTGACCTGAAGGGAACATATTTTTCTTCAATGGATGAAGTGAAGACAGAAACGGCAAGCCTGTTGAAAAGCCTCAAGCAAGAAGACTTCCAGCACTGTTTCAAACAATGGAAGATACGTATGGGAGGGGGAGTATATACGAGGGCAATCCCAAAAGTAAGGTCTCCAAAGTGGTGGGGACGTAGAGATACTGTTCGTACAGCTGTTGGCCACACTGTTGTGATTGGTGCTTCCTCCACTCCCAAACAAGCATGTGAAGCTTGTCCGGGATGCTCAATTTTGACTTGGCAGCCCTTGAAAATTGAGCTCTCGTTGAATGCTACCGCCAAATGTGAAGTTTGCGCAGGAGACCGTCAATTTCCGACGAGACAGTCGCGAAGGTTGAGGAAAACATGCGTCAAGATCGGCGGTTGGAACTTCATCACCCACCCACCCTATAGTCCGGACTTGGTACCCAGTGACTACCACCTGTTCCCTAAGTTGAAAGAACATTTGTCCGGAAGGTGACTCCGCTCCAACGAAGAGGTGAAAGATAAGGTTCAACGCTTCCTGAAGGACATGGCGGCAAGCTGGTATGACATGGGCATTCTAAAACTACCACAGCGTCTACAAAAATGCATCAACCGAAATGGCGATTATGTAGAAAAATAAATAAGTCTTTAACCTTTAAAATGATGTAAACATTATAGAAAATAAATGGTTGTTTGTATTTCTAAAAAAATAGGAGACCTTACTTTTGGGATTGCCCTCGTAGAAGGTGTCAATGTTTAGAATGCTGTAATTCATTAATAAATATTTTTTTTACTAATCTAGTTATTTTTGTGTCTCTCCTCATAATTACAAACATAACCAAAAATACATAAAAATATGAAAAATAGCAATTCGAAAGCAGCAAAAATAACAATGAAACAACATTTCCTGTTCTCTCAGCAGGAGTGACCCTGCCCCTCGAGCATCAGCCACGTGGTCCTGTTGGGCCCAAACCTGACTGCCTGTCTCTTTCTCAGCTTCCTTCCATGTAACCTTCATCTTTCTTTCTTTCTTTAACTTGTGTTTTGATTTCCCCGTTTCCATGCTCAGGCTTCCTTTATACTGCGACATATGCAGATGTGCTGATTACCGACTCTGGACCGCACATGAGGCAATTAACTGAACTGCACACGTTGGCACATGAATGCACAATCAGCCGTTTACCCCATCCACCTCTGGAGCCACCTCGCCACACAATACTACACATACCCGCACCCCTCCAAAGCCCTAGCGCTCCATATTTATTTAAAATCACGGATCGCCATGGACCTGACTCTTCACACTGCCTTTATCGAGTACAGACATTATCTCCATGTGAATGAGTAGCAGCTCTTGGTTGTTTAATGCCTTGCACCCAATTACACCCTGTAATGGAAAAAGTGACCTCTGAAAATGAATGAATGGATAATATCAGCGGTCAAACACATACATTCTACTAAAACCTCAGTGAGATCAGCAAAACTCGCAGATGCTTCAGCTCTCGAATGTACCATCAAACCGTCTAAAAGAAGGACTAGCCCATTCAGCCTGATGTATGACTAACCAAAAGTCTGCAAAAAAATTTACAAATGCATTATTCACCAAGTCATAAAAAGTTTACAGCAGCAGTAACTAAATAAAAAAGTGTAACCAAGCCCCGTTTCCACCATACGTTTTCTGAGCAGAAGTCCCGACACGATGGCTGCATGACTTCTGCTTCATATCTTTCTGTCTTTTCATTAAGGACTGGATAGAAGGCTTACTTGGCTAAATAATAAACTCCATTTAACAAAAAGTTCAACAGATCCTTTACACGTTTCCCTTACCTGTCACATACAGCTTCATTATTATTACCCAGCAAAACCTAACAATGAATAAGTAATCAACATTGATCTATAAAGCAATGCTACTGTCTATACAATTCATTTGCATGAAAAATTTACCTTGTTTCTTTTTGTTGCTTAATTTGTGTTCACACTTTAAACAATACAATATTGGTCCAATGTGAGTATAGCCCTGACCTGACCTAGACTCAAGTACAACTGGTGGAAAACCCATGCAGACACAGGGAGAAGATGAAAGTTCCACACACATAACAACCACACATGGGATTCAAGCGCAGGACGCTTGATCTGGGAGATGCAGCACTACCCGCTATGCTAGTATGGCACCTTAAAGGAATAATCCATCCCTGGAGTGCTCCATTCATATTCATATTCACAACAGGAGTACCTCAGGATTACTTAGCATCAGTCTGTGAAAGAGCAGAAGTGAATGTGACTTTCGGCACAGGTACAAGGAGCCCTGTTCACTCATCTCTTCACTGTCCTTCAGCGTATGATAGATGACCGTCAAAGCAATCGGCCGCTCCTGCTCTTCTGTTATTTAACAGGTGCATTCCCAACCCTATGGCATCATTCCTCTTGCTCCTTCTTGGGGTATTTCAACCACCTTGCCTCCTTTCCTCTGCACAGTCTCAACCCCAACCCTGGCATTCTCTCTCTCGGTTTTACCTCCACGCTTTCTCCTTCTTACTTTCTTGCTTTCTTGATTTCTTTTGATATCTTTCTTTCTGTTACTTACTCTCAGACCTCCCAGACCACTTTTATACCCAGTGCATGGAGGTGCACCAAACAAGCCTCAATAAGGGATGGCCGTGCTAACTGCACTGGTGCATGTTACACATAATTAGCCAATTCCCTCCACAGGTTTTCTGTGGCCGCATGGTTTACCTCCTGCACACCTACACTTACAGGGGTCTGAACTGCTGCACTGCTTTAAAAACCATGCATCACCACAGACCCCTGATGCACTTCACAACATATATAGTATCCACCATATTAAAAGGATAAGTGTCACAAACATTTGTAGTTATAAAATGCATTGCATTTGTCATTTCAACACATGGTGCATCACAAACATTCATAGTAATGCATTACAGTATGTCTGTGAGTGCCATCTGTTGGAATGACAAATGCAATATATTTTATTACTACATGCATTACAAATGTTGATACTGAGATCTACATTACATTTCAACCAGTCTTAGACATGTAGCACAGCTATAATATAATATAATATAATATAATATAATATAATATAATATAATATAATATAATATAATATAATATAATAGTGTAGTGCTGCTGCCTTGCAGTAAGGAGACCCAGGTTCACAACATAGATCCTCCCTGTGTGGAGTTTTCATGTTCTCCCCGTGCCTATGTGAGTTTCCTCAAGGTGCTCCAGTTTCCTACCACTGTCCAAAAGTATTCAGGTTAGGTGAATTGGTGACACTATATTGGCCTGTGTGTGTGTAGGGGAGGGTGTGTGTGTGTGTATGTGTTTACCCTGCAATATACTGTCACACCTGTCCAGGGATGGTTCCTGCCTTGCACCCTGTGCTAGCTGGGATAGATTCCAGCATCCCCTGTGAACCTTAGTATGGATTAGGTGGGCTAGCAAATGACATGATTTAATATAAATAGGGTGTGTCCATGAGTAGGCCTTACAATGAACTGCCACCTTGTTCAGAGCCAGTTGGCCCAGGCCATCAAAAGTGTGACTATACCTGTTAAAAAGCACTGTGGACACTCCACCCAGAAGGCTATTTTCTGTTTATTGGAATTTTTGTTTTCCTCTCTTCTGTCATCTGGCCAACTATCTCAGTTCTAATGATAATAGACTTGTATATTGACAAGAATGATTCTGTTAAGTTTAACTAGTGATATGTGTGTTTATGTAAACAAATGTTGGATGGGTATTTTACAAGGCAAAGCAGGCTCTTTTTCTTTCTAAGACAGTGTTCCTTTAATGTGGGAAGTGACATCCTTCACATCTTCTACACCTCTGTGATGAGCAGTGCAATTTTCTACGCTGTGGTTTGCTGGGAGGGTAACATCACTTTAAGAGAGGCCCACCAAATCAACAGGCTAATTAAAAGGGCAGGCTCAGTTATAGAACACACTCTAGGCCCAGACAGTTCTAGTTAAGAAGAGAATTAAAGCCAAACTCAGTGCCATTATGAACAATACTGTACATCCCCTCTCAGACACCAACACTGAGAACTTTCAGCCAATTAATTATTCAGCAGATGGGAGTCAAGAAATGCGACTGGGGGTCCAACAGCAATACATCTGCATAATGTCTCATTGGGACTTGGAGAGCCAAGTCAGAAGTTTTATTTTCTTTTTAATTTTCCTGTTTTATAGTCATTCTGGTGTGTGTTCAGACCAAAGTGTGTGTGAATATTCATTTATTTACTTACTTTCTTACTTATCTACCTATTTATGTATTTAATTTATTGTAATGTAGAGCCTATTTTTATCTATCTATCTATCTATCTATCTATCTATCTATCTATCTATCTATCTATCTATCTATCTATCTATCTATCTATCTATTAACATATTAGAGTTGAAAACACTCTGTATCTGTACTGTACACAGTGAAGAGCTCTACACAAAACAAAATTGAATTGACACCTAGTTGGGAAAGCCACATGCTAATGACATCAAGTCAAAACCAAAAATGAGAAAAATGTAAAAAAAAAATAACTCTCCATAAAAAAAAGAAAGACCAGCAGTTTGATGTGTGCTGTCAGCTTCCAGTTTGTGATCACACCCTACCAGACAGAGGGGGGCAGCAAATATCTTCAGCACCTCAACTTTTCAAGCCCGCATTTGTGTTAAAGGTGCTAAATTTTCCATTGTGTCCGTACTGGATGACAGTTTTGTCTTTGTAGGACTGGCCTCTGTTAAGAATGCATAAAGCAGGCTATTTCTCTTATTATATGTCGAAAGCTGCAGTTTTCAAGATGGTAGCTTTTGCTGTATTGATGCCACTTCCAAGGTTCAAATCCAGCATCTGGTTGTCACTTATTGGACTTTATATGTTCTGTTTGCATTTGCCAGGGGTTTCCTTCTGGATTTCTTCCCATATCTGTAAATACTGTATGTTTGTGTTTAATTTGATTGCTTATTCTGTGGACATGTGCAAACTTGAGTGGGCTTTTGCTGTGTCCAGGGATGTTTGTACCCATTGTTATTGTGAGAGCTTGATCTCCTGTGACCCTAAATTGTATTAAGCGAGTTTGAGAATGTTACATGGTGTAATTTTCCAGATGGGATTTGAAGTGCAATTTCAAATACTCAGTGCGTTTCCTCAGCGTTTTTCCAGCCGGTGTCCAGAGGAGCTGATCTGAATTCACTTCATGCAGCTGTAAAGGAAGACAAAATGAAAAGAACATTTTCATTTTTTAGACAATTACGTCATCTTAATTGTTATCTTCCAACCCAAAACTCTCTCTCTAGAAGTGTGAAGCACAATAATGAATTACTCTTAAGTCTTTGACCTGCTGTCTCCCGCACTTAGCCCATAAATCTGGCCATCATTTGACTCTCATACATACTAATGAGATCCATTAATCCATCCAGCCGCTCTCTGCCCTCCTGGAACGCTTGAATGACGCATAATGTGAATGCCGTTGACAGAGCACGCTTTGGAGCCTAATGAGATACAACAGTAAATATTACTTTGGAATAAGAATCACTCAGGATTGTGATGCTAAAGTGGTCTTTTGGTATAAAAGCAATAGAATGCAAAATTTGGGAAGAAAATATGTCACTCTTCAATTGCCATTGAAAAATTTCCACAGCTCTCGGTCTAACAGGGTGCTCTGTTTGAAAGTGGGTCATCAAGCTTAGGGCAGACAGGAAAAGAATGAAGCTCTTTTGAAATACACAGAAAACAAGAGTACAACTTTGTCAGATGAAAGCGATGCCAACGATAGGCTTAATTGTTGCAGAACATCATATTACCCTTTGGATTTCCTTGCCTTTAGACCAGAATTGTGTCGGTGCGGATGTGTGCCAGAGTAAGTCCTGCCATCAACTGTTACCTCTTTCATAACATAACATTAAACCTGCTCCCAAACCCAAAACAGACTGACGCAGACACAAGTTTTTCAACACAAACAGGCTTTTATTCAGTTGTGGGAAACTCTTCCCTTTGCAACCAGGCACACTGAAGCCCAATAATAAAAGCAGCACACAGCAATGCCGTTTCTTCTTCTCTCTCTGTCTCTGACCTTCCACCTCCACTCATCCTCCAGCAAGCTTCGTCTCTCTTCCTGCTGACTCTTGTTCCTGGAGCAGTGGCAGGTGGCTCCTATAATCTGTTCCCCGGCAGTACTTCCGGTGTCCTGTAGACTTGGTCCAGAAGCACTTCCAGGTAAGGTGGGAGCCCGATGACATAGGCCTCTGGAGTCCCTGCAGCACCCCCAAAAGGGCTGAGCCGCCAAACTCCAATTCCCAACATGCCCTGGGAGAATCCATGGTGCTGTAGCAACCCAGGGGGGCTGCCACCTAGCAATCTGGAGGAGTTGATGCCCTGAGCACACACAATCCCCCAGTCCTTCCACTTCAGAGGAGTCCCGGCTGATCAAGGGTGCCTACCATCCCCCACAATTCCTGGATGCTGCTGAATTTACTAAATCCATTTTCCTAAATTCTTCCTGTAGAATGACACATCTTAGGAGAACAGCTCTTTACAGTTGAAAGTCAATCCTATGCCTTATAGTTCATTTCTCAATCAATTTACATGTGAAATAAGCAATACAATATTCAATTACTGTAGAAAGATGACCAGAAGAAGGAAACCTGCTTAATCCAGTTATAGGCTCTGAGTAAGAAAAAACATTTGGCGATGTTCTGTACATTATCACACACAGGTTCCTTGTCGATTACACTAAACAAGCTGAATCTTTGTGTTTAGCAAATTATCCATTTGAGAAGATGATGCAGAGATACTGGCTACCAGTTTGGTACCCCTTTTGAGATAGTGACTTTCGTGGGTGTCGGTCCATTTTGATAGGAAACTGGGCAGATAGGTAGTCAGTCCTCACACTAATGAGAAACCTGATTGTAGCCATTTCACTCTACCACCTGTGACCACCAGGGAGCGCAGCAGCTCCTTACAAACCCAGACATGACTACAAGACTTGCGTTTATTCAACACAATACCTTCACCTTTTCAGACTGTACAATAAAGTAATGTTTTCTATCTCCTCCCACACCTCCCATGTAGTCTCATCAACCTCCTCCTGGTACTGACAAGTCATGCAGGAGAAATAGAGTCTTCTAGGAGCACTTTTGGTGCCAGAGCATTGCACTTTGGAAGCACTTCCAGTCAGGCAGAAGTCCCTGAAAAAAGGTACAACACTGCCCTGAAGCTCACCCTGGCGGCACCCAGGAACCCCAACGGGGCTGTCCCATATTACTGCAATTCCCAGCCTGCCCTGCAGGTATCCATATAGGAGTTCTGCCAGTGGGATACTGCCATCATGTGTACCAGGGAAACACATAATCCCAGTCAGCAGACACCTTCTGTCCCTGTGGCCAGACCTCCCTTCCAGGAAAGGGATTAGCCTCCAAACCAGACGGGACGTCAGTCCATCTTTGTTCTTCCATTATGGCATCCCTTCCTGGAAGGGAACCATTCTGCATCCAGGTCAAGATGTCAGGATGTCAGTCCATCTCGTACTGAAACTCACACACCACAAATATTAATTTTAACACTAAGTTAATGCTATTTTCATTTCATCGCAGACGTTTCAATTTATATCTGTCCTGAGCCAATTTATCAAGGTGCACTGCAAATAAAAATGATTCACCTCTTGGTCGTTTTCACATTTTATTGATAAACAACATTGAATCACAGTGAATTGGATTTTTTTACCCTGATCTGCAGAAAAGAAACTCTTTCATCTTAAAGTGAAAATAGATATCTGCAAAGTGGTCTAAATTAAATATGTAACACCAAATGATTGACTATATACAGTAAGTATTCATCCCCTTTAATATG
This sequence comes from Erpetoichthys calabaricus, assembly GCF_900747795.2. Taxonomy (NCBI): domain Eukaryota; kingdom Metazoa; phylum Chordata; class Cladistia; order Polypteriformes; family Polypteridae; genus Erpetoichthys; species Erpetoichthys calabaricus. The sequence continues at coordinate 157,595,212 of NC_041404.2, forward strand.
GCACACCTCAATCATCACTGATGCAGCCATTTTTTAAAAGTCACAGAGTGAATTCAATGGAGGTCAACCATCTGGGGGTTGGGTTGAGTGAAGTCTAAATGCACCTAAGTATGGAAGGGACATCTTGTGGTGATTCAGTATGACGGCCTAATCTACACTATGAAGTGTGTGTATATTACTACATCGGATTTAATCGAATATTCCAAGAACACATGATCTCAGACAGAGAGAGCTCTGGACATTTTTAGCTCAATTGCTGCTTCTGCTTGAACTAATCAGATTTTTTGCTTTTCATCTGATTATCACTGTAATGGAGAAAGTTCAACCATACCAGACATTGGAGTGCTGCACAATGCATAAACAGGTTGTGCAGCTGGCCTGGTGCAGTCTAATTTCCCCTCAAGTTGCCTTAAACCCACACCCTCATTTTCAGCTTTTGTCTCCTGCAACTGGCTACATGCACACAGTGGTGCTGACGTAATTCCAGTGAAATCTCAGGCAGCTCAGTCACTGCAGTTGTGATTTTTGCTTAGTGGCAAGAATATCTGAGAAACAGAACTTTAACTTTCAGTGTACAGATAATTTTACAGATGAACATTGTTGTGTACCTTAGTGTTGAGTTTCCAGTAAGTACACAAAGGTGCTTAGTTTTCATAGATTTCCCTCCGATGCAGAAACCTGATCTAAATGGATCATTGCTATCCGAAGAGAGAGCTTTACAATTAGTCCCCATACCCCAGTTTGTTGATGGCATTTAAAACAGAGGATTTTCACAAGCCAGGGTATTTCAACTGTTGAAGAAGAGAGCAGAATTGTTGTTTAAATGTAACAATTTCTCCGTTCCATATGTAAGACTGGGGGTTTGGTAGAGGAGAAAGCAACGGACAGAGGATAACATACCGGACGAGGAGGAGGATGATAAAATCCTCGAGGACCACAACTATGCTTCAGCTCCAGATACAGCAGTTGTTGACCTGGAGCTTGATGAAAACATGTCTCTCAGAGAGGAGATCCTCCAGGTGAGGAAGCAAATTGAGACCCTGGCAATGAAGCAGCAGTTTGGTATTCACCATTTTGCTGGCTTTAACAGAGACATTTTTGGCTTTTTTACAAGGTAAGATGTCCAACAGACTCATGTTATTATGTACAGTATGAGGGGGCGTCAAGCTAAAGTTAGAAAATGGAATGAACCTTAACAAAACTGATCATTCCACCAGGGGGGGGTAAACGTTAATATTTAACATTATACATAGTTATTGTCTGTTTTTTTCACCTGTATTATTATCATTCTTTAATTTAATATTATTTATTGTATCAGTATGCTGCTGCTGAAGAATGTGAATTTCCCATCGGGATTAATAAAGTATCTATCTATCTATCTATCTATCTATCTATCTATCTATCTATCATGTCATTTCTCAATGTAATCTCCACCCTCCTCAATACACTTGCGCCACCTGCCGGGAAGTGCCAGTAGATTCCTACAGAATAAAAGGTTTTGTCTTGTCCTCGGCCACCACTTGTGAACTGCTTCTTCATGTTGTCATCTGTCTTGAATCGATGACCTCCCAGATGATTTATTTAGCGGTCCAAAAATGTGGAAATCTCACCAAATCTGGCAAATAAAGAGGATGTGGCAATACCTCAATCCTCAGTTTCTCCAGAAAAGCCTTGGTGTTCTTAGCAGTGCATGGGCGGGCAGGTGGCCATCATCTTGCAGCAAAAGGACTCCTTCAGACAGCAGTCCCCACAGCTTGGATTGAATAGCAGGCTTCACATTGATCTCCAGCAAGTTATAGTAACTTGCACTAGTGACTGTAGTACCCCTTAGCATGTAGTGTTCGACAATAACTCTGGTGCACGAGTGGTGATGAAGACAAGACAAAACCTTTTATTTTTCTGGAATCCACTGGCAAGTGTATTGAGAAGGGTGGAGACTACATTGAGAAATGACATTATCAGTTTTCTTAAGGTTTGCTCCATTTTCTAATAAATCCCATTTTCTAACTTCAGTGTGTCACCCACCCTTGTATAAAGCTTACATACATATTCACCTGTCTCTGAATAAAATAAAAAGGCTAATTAAGGAAATTCTGTTTTTTTTTAAAGAGACCTAATGTAATCACATATTTGTCCCATGTACAGTAAGTTCATAGTAGACACAAGTTTTTAATATATCCGGATCTTACCTTCATAATTGTGGATGTAGCTTAAAACATACAGTTTGAAGCCTTCTCCTTTTAAGATCCTCATGTTTGGCACAATGTTTGAATAACGCGATTTACCTCATTTATCGTAAGGCTGGGCAGATCTTGAAGCAATCGGGTGAAAAACACCATAGCTCCATTATGATATCAGCGCCTGGAAGTGCATAAGCTGGCTGATGCGGAACTCAAAAGAGAGTGTGCATATCGCCTGTTAATTTTCAATTTATCTGACACACATAATATACTGCAGTTCAGAGTGGGTGGGACTATTAAAGAATAAGTTTGGTTTTTAAGTTGAAGTTACCATCCAACCTCTGCTCCTTAGGGACAAGCTGACAGAGATGGGAGTAGATTCATACCTGGTGGCATGGATCGTGGACTATCTAACAGACAGACCTCAGTATCTGCGTCTCGGGAACTGCAGGTCTGACATTGTGGTCAGCAGCACAGCAGCGCTGCAGGGGACTGTACTTTCTCTGGTCCTGTTCAGCCTATATACTGTACATCGGACTTCCAATACAACTCAGAGTCCTGCCACATGCAAAATTTCGCTGACGACACTGCTATCATGGGCTGCATCAGGAGTGAGCAGGAGGAGGAGTATAGGAACTTAATCAAGGACTTTGTTAAATGGTGCGACTCAAACCACCTACACCTGAACACCAGCAAAACCAAGGAGCTGGTGGTGGATTTTAGGAGTACCAGGCCCCTCGTGGACCCCGTGATCATTAGAGGTGACTGTGTGCAGAGGGTGTAGACCTATAAATACCTGGGAGTGCAGCTGGATGATAAATTAGACTGGACTGCCAATACTGATGCTCTGTGCAAGAGAGGACAGAGCCGACTATACTTCCTTAGAAGGCTGGCGTCCTTCAACATCTGCAATAAGATGCTGCAGATGTTCTATCAGACGGTTGTGGCAAGCACCTTCTTCTACGTGGTGGTGTGCTGGGGAGGCAGAATAAAGAAGAGGGAAGCCTCACGCCTGGACAAACTGGTGAGGAAGGCAGGCTCTATTGTAGGCATGGAGCTGGACAGTTTGACATCTGTGGCAGAGCGACGGGTGCTGAGCAGACTCCTGTCAATCATGGAGAATCCACTGCAGCCACCGAACAGTATCATCACCAGACAGAGGAGCAGCTTCAGCGACAGAATGCTGTCAATGTCCTGCTCCACTGACAGACTGAGGAGATCATTCCTCTTCCACACTATTCGACTCTTCAATTCCACCCGGGGGGGTAAACGTTAACATTATAAAAAGTTATTGTCTGTTATACCTGCATTGTTATCACTCTTTAATTTAATATTGTTTTGTTTTTTTGCTTTTTTTTATGCTGCTGATGGAGTATGTGAATTTCCCCTTGGGATTAATAAAGTATCTATCTATCTATCTATCTATCTATCTATCTATCTATCTATCTATCTATCTATCTATCTATCTATCTATCTATCTATCTATCTATCTATCTATCTATCTATCTATCTATCTATCTATCTATATCTTCACAAAAATGGTATATATGCACTTTCCATGCAAAATTGTGTTCTAAAGGTATGTGTTTTTGATAGTTTTTTTTAAAATACAGAGCCTGTCCTGGTATTTTATACGGGAAGCCATAGGGGACGAAGCCTGACCAGTAAGCAAAAGCCTAAAAACTGTGCATATTTTATTCATCGCAGAAGTCGTCATTTGTCTTTGATAATGTAGTGAAGCAAATGTGAAAGTAGACAAACTGCTACCTACAGGCTTCATCCTTCCCATGTTCCCAAAAATGTGGAGCTTGCTTTTAATGTTCAAACAACAGCCACATTTATTTCTGTAGCACATTTTCATTCAGACAATGCAGCTTAAAGTGATTTACAAGATGTCAAGAAATAGTTATGTGCCAAGAAAAACAAATTAAAATTAGATAAGAATAACAATGCCTAAATAGCATACCAAAAATAAATATTGCACACTTACAAAAGGTAGATATATTATTAAGAGAAATTAAGAGAGAGTCCTTAAATACAGAATTGATTTTTTTTTAAGTCTCTATATTTAAGTCTCTCCATTAACAATGTCAGAAGGCTGGGGTGGACAGAAAAAAATTAAAAACTCCAGTTAAGCTGGAGAAAAAAAAATCTGTAGGGGTTTCCAGGTCAAAAGACCACCCTACTGGGCATTCAACCTAACACACATGTTCTTGAGTAGTTCTTTGTTTTATTTTTTTAAGCTTCAATTCAGAGGGCTTCATGACAGGTTGGGGTATCTTCTTTCTGTTCATTCATTTAAACATCACAGGTGGCTGCACAGGACTTTGATCAGGTGGTGAGAACAGCAAAGATTAATAAAGATTGCAAGTTCATTGAAGAGTATGATACTTCTATGCATATCTATATATATAATTCACAAAGTCGACGCCAGAAGGGGAAGACACCCATGAAAGCACGCACACCAAAACAAGACACCCATGAAAGCACGCAGGAAGGGGCGTGGATTCACTAAGCCGCCGACAAGTAGGAAGGAGCCATGCCCACCAACTCTATGACCATTGGATACGACGACAACTCGCAGAGCCACGCCCACCACCTCGGACGCGACGCCTCAGAAAAAACGGCGTCATTTATGTTCGTCTGTGCAACAGTGCACATGGACCTCTGAGCCACGTTGACTTTTCATTAGTCAACCTCAGTGGAAACTTGGTTCACACACAGGCAGCCCGAGAGAGAGACAGAGGCACACACAGGCAGCCCGAGAGAGAGAGCCACGCACACACAGGCAGCGCAACAGGGAGACAGAGGGACACACACAGGCAGCGCGACAGAGAGAGCCGTGCAATCCTTTAAAACTGAGGTTAAAACACAATGAAGGAAGCAGTCTTTAAAAACCAATAAGCCCTGTGCCTCTTTTTCATTAGCGTCTCACCTGCTTCACTGCCCTGCAACAGTCGAGACGCTTTCTCAGCAGCTGACCTTCTCTGTGCCTGACTCCACTACTGTCAGTCGCCTGATTAAAAATGGTGAACTCCTGCAATGTTACTATCTTGGTTGGCTTTTAAATAAAGTTCGGATTTGTTGAAATGTTCCTTTTTTTCCCCCTGTGCTTAAAACTCATTTTAAAAAAAAGTGTTTATACAACTGCTGCAATGTTAGAGAGAGAGAGGGCTCACCTGCTTCTGGGAGACAGAGGGGGAGGGGGCTCGCGTGCTGCTGAGAGAGAGAGGGGGGTCTGGGGAGGCTCGCGTGCTGCTGAGAGAGAGAGGGGGAGGGAGCTCACCTGCTGCTGAGAGAGAGAGAGAGAGAGAGAGAGTGGGGGGGGCGGGGGAGGCTCGTGTGCTGCTGAGAGAGAGAGATCACTATTACACTGTGCATTCTATGGTGTAATAATTAACTATATTTGTGCTTAAAAATCTTTAAAAAAATATATTTACATACAGTTCATACGGTCTGGAATGGATTAATTGTATTTACATACAATCCTATGGGGGAAGTTGCTTCGGTTCACAACCAAATCGGTTTACTACCAGAGGTTTGGAACGAATTATGGTCGTGAACCGAGGTTCCACTGTATATTGAGTCTAGAAAATATGATCAGCAAGTCTTTGATAAGCTGCAACAAAATGATGAAAGAATGGGCACATTTTTTTCTCACAAGCTGGGTGGGTGGGTGTTAGTTAATTAGTTACTTGAAGGATTTCAAGATTTAATATGCACAAGCGGTAACACTGCAAAAGCAGCCCAAACCAGAAAAGACGGCTGGCAAAAAGTGGCTGACAAATTAAACGCGTATGCATTGTACTTACTGAAAGCGGCGTTACGGATTAGCAAATGTTCATTTTTTCCCTCTGTTTAAAAAACACTAAAAAAGTGGCGTGATTATGCGGCGCATACTACGCCGCGGGTTGGTATGCAGCGTGTAAAACAGTTTATTTGTCGCGGATAATTTGCCTTTTACTTTAACACGAAGACAATTTCCTGTTACATTTGCCTTTGCGATGACAATTGATAAGGCACAGGGCCAAACTTTCAAAAAGATGTGCATGTATCTGCCAAAACCAGTTTTCAGTCACGGACAGCTGTATGTTGCTCTCTCCAGAGTTCCATCTTTTCATTCACTTACTGGTATGCCTGCAGGAACACGTGCAGCGAGCAAGAGAGAGCAAGCGACACACACGCATACAGGCGCGCGCGAGAGAGAGAGCGCTGGACGCATAAGAATAATAATACTTCATTACATTGATATACCGGTGTTTTCAGTATTCAAAGCGCTATCCACACAGGGAGAAACCGGGAAGTAAACCCAAAATCTTCCACAGTCTCCTTACTGCAAAACAGCAACACTACCACTGCGCTACAAGGCAGTTAAAGAATGCACCGGCCTCGATTTTGTTTTCACTTCTGTTTACAGCGATCGGATCGTAGCGTGCATTGTTGCAATGTTACTTTTCTTGGTGGCTTATTACATTATGGATGTTTCACATGTTAATTTTTTTTCCCTGTGCTTAAAAGACATTAAAAAAGTGTTCAAATGTTTTAAATACAGAAGTTTACATCAAACTCATTCAGCTGAAGTCGTTCCACAAAAGAGACTCATTCTGAAGTAGAACACATGTTGTTGGGGTGGTGAGGAGATGCAGGAGGCACCTATGGAGCTGCATATGTCACCAGTGTAAGTAGGCCAGCATACAAAGTCTAATGCTGAGTATTACCAAGTCTTCATTTAATATAGCGCCTTTGATTGTGAGGATCAACTGAAAGGGCATAATAAAACAAATAGCAAGACTACACTATAAAGAAAAATATCAAAGCCAATTTAAGGTAGCTGAGAGACAGCAGCACAGGCCACAAAGGAAAGTCTCCCCCTGAAGAGAGTGGTAGTCCTTTAGATAGTAAAAAACAAGGCAAAAAAATGTTTTTAAATAAAAGTGCTCTGTTTGAGTGCGACAATGTCTGTGTGACCCTGAGAGAGCCACTTAACTGACCAGAGCTCCTTTTGTAGAGGATGTACACACTTTATCAATTCTTTTTTTCTGTTATTTAGCAACCGGCTGGTATTGTGTTAGATGCAGGAGTTCAGCAGTGCAGAGCCGCGCCATCTATTGACAGGTGGTCAAATTCCAAACTGCGCATGATCAAATGGCATGCAGCCTTCAAACATGAATTAGGGCAAATCGTCTAACAATAATTTGTGAAAATGGTAAAGAGTGGAACATACATCTGAGTTTTTTTACTTTAAACAGTTAAATGTTGTTTCCATCTGATGGAGTAATGTTATGAAGACAATAGATGAATAAGCATTAAAAGCAGAAAAATGCACAACAGTAACAGAAGGCATTGCGTAGTTACAGTGTAAAGTGCAGGGAGATTCTAATGGGCAGGCCCCCAAGTTATGATGTGTTACTCACGTAATAATAATACAATAGAAACTAAATTAATAGAGCGCATACCTTGATAGGTGTGTAAACGATCCAATCACAATCGATGTTGGAAATGGTTGCCTTCATCTTGCAAACACAGATGGACACTGCGCTCCACATTGGCATAGGTATCTTACAAGCATTGTAGGGGTGATGGCAGCAATTTCCTGTTCAGTGTTTTGCTGTAATTGTTCCAGTGAATGAGGCTTGTTCTTGTATACTTTTCCTTTCAGCGCTCCCCAAAGGAAGAAATCCAGAGGTGACAGGTCCAGGTAACGAGGTGGCCATAGTCCCTTTGAAATAGCCCGATTGCCAAAAAAACAATTCAATCTGTGCCATGTTGCAAACTGACGTGTGACAAGTTGCCCCATCTTGCTGGAAATAACTTTCACTGATCTCACGGTCGGGCGGCATGGTGGCGCAATGGGTAGCGCTGCTGCCTTGCAGTTAGGAGACTCGGGATCGCTTCCCAGGTCCTCCCTGCATGGAGCTGGCATATTCTCCCCATGTCTGCGTGGGTTTCCTCCAGGTACTCCGGTTTCCTCCCAAAGACATGCAGGTTAGGTGCATTGGTGATTTTAAATTGTCCCTAGTGTGTGTGTGTGCGCGTCCTGTGGTGGGCTGGCACCCTGCCCGGAGTTTGTTTCCTGCCTTGTGCTCTGTGTTGGCTGGGATTGGCTCCAGCAGACCCCCGTGACCCTGTAGTTAGGATAGAGCAGGTTGGATAATGGATGATCTCACGGTCATCCAGTTCATTCACAAATAAGTCATACATTTTTTATACATTCATCCAGGAATACAGTGACCTTTATTTCATTTGGATTGCTTCATTATTAAGACAATAATACATCATAACTTGGGACCCCGTCCATTAGAGTCACCCTGTACTTTTAAAAGCATCCATCCAGTCTCAATACGAATGGTCAAACTGAAGTATCACAAAGGGGGCTTCATTGCTCTACTTGATATTTTGTTTTGGAGAAATTAGGAGAACAGGATCAGACAAGCTTGTTGGGATGAATGGCCTCTTCTTGCCAAAAATATTCAGACGTTACAATGAGCAGCCTGACGTACACTTATATTTTCCCCTCGGTGGTTCTCAAAGTGTGGTCCATGAGCAGATGCCAGGAGGTGACCGAGTCATACTCCTTGCTGAAGAAGAACTTTCTTTCTGATAAAACCATTCAAAACAGCTCTAGAACATCAATCCCAGATAGCCATGTCTGACTTCCTTTCAGAAAACAATTCTATATCAGTTCTTCCAGCCACTTGATCGTACATGGTTGACGTGATGGCTTGCTTCCTTTAACTCCTCCAGATATTTCTTCAAACTTGCCATCTCTGTCTCTCTCTGTCAAGTCCAACCTAACTTCTTCACAACACGGAATTACTTTTTTAAATCCACCTTGACGTCTAAATCAAGAATCAACTCCTGGCATAACAATAATCTCTTAATTTCTTCCTTCAAGACTTTGTTAGGGATCATTGCCTAAAATCTAGGAACTTTGAAATGTAAACGCAGCAAAGTTGGAATGCTGGAATGGGTTTGTTTAGTATCTGGCTGTTTCGAGTAAATGCAGACATTAATGCTTAAAACAGGATAGCATGTGATGGGAGAGTGACACAAAATTGCCCTATATAGTCTCATCCTGCTTTTCAACCGAAACAGCCACAAACCTGTGTTTGGGTTTGATTTAAAGCAGGCATGACTGGCTTAAAAAAAAAACAAACGCGTCATTCCCGCTGTTTTGTGGGCCGTTCTAGACGCCAATAAAGAGCAATGGACACTCGCGTTTCAAGTCTCACAGCACTTATCCCTGAAACACTTCTAGGAAAGCTCCGCTTCTGTGACCGGCTTCACAGTTAAAACTAAGCATTTATTTGAGAGGAGATGAGTTACTCAACAGTAGGAATGGGTTCATTTAGATCTGGGTTCTGACTGTTTTGAGTAAAGGCGGACATTAATGCTTAAAACAGGACGGCATGTGATGGAAGTGCGAAACAAAATAGCCCCCTATAGTCTCATCCTGCTGGTGAAACGAAACAGCCTCAAACATATATTTGGGTAAGATTTAAAGCAGGCATGACTGGCTTCAAAATGAAACCAAATGCATCATCCCCTGGGTTTTGTGGGCCATTCTAGACTCCGCGAAAGAGCAATAGATACTCGTGTTTCAAGTCTCAGAGCACTTATCCCTTAAACACTATTAGGAAGGGTCCGTTTCTCCAATCGACTTCATCGTTAAAACTAAGCCTTTAAATGAGAGGAGACTTGCTGGTGAATAGCAGGAATGGGTTAGTTTACCTTCTGGGTTCTACGTCTTTAGAGTCAACGTGGACATTAATGCTTAAAACAGGACAGCATGTGACGAGAGAGTGACAAAAAATGGCCCCCTATAGTCTCATTCTGTTTGTGAAACGAAACAGCAACAAACACATATTTGGGTTCGATTTAAAGCAGGCATGACTGGCTTCGAAATGAATCCAAACGCATCATCCCCGGGGTTTTGTGGGCCGTTCTAGACTGCACAAAAGAGCAATAGACACTCGCTTTTCAAATCTCACAGCAATTTTCCCTTAAACACTTCTAGGAAGGTTCCGCTTCTCCAAAAGACTTCACAGTTAAAACTAAGGCTTTAATTGATCGAAGACTTGCTGGTGAATAGCAGGAATGGGTTCGTTTAGCTCTGGGTTCTATCTCGTTAGAGTCAACGCGAACATTAATGCGTAAAACACGACGGCATGTGACGGGAGTGCGAAACAAAATAGACTCATCCTGCTGGTGAAATGAAACAGCCACTAACTTTGGGTTCGATTTAAAGCAGGAATGAATGGCTTTAAACTAAAACCAAATGCGTTATCCCCACTCTTTTGTGGGCCATTCTTGACGCCGATAAAGAGCAATGGACACTCGCGTTTCAAGTGTCATAGCACTAATCCTTTAAACACTTCAAGGAAAGCTCTGCTTCTGTTATCAACTTAACAGTTAAAATTAAGCGTTTATTTTAGAGGAGATGTGTCACACAGCAGGAATGGGTATGTTTAGCTCTGGGTTCTGGCTGTTTAGAGTAAACGCGGTCATTAATTCTTAAAACAGGATGGCATGTGATGGGAGTACAAAATAAAATAACCCTATATAGTGTCATCCTGCTATTGAACCGAAACAGCCACAAACCTATCTTTGGGTTCAATTTATAGCAGGCATGACTGGCTTCAAAATAAAACAAATGCGTCATCCCCGTTGTTTTGTGGGCCATTCTAGACAACACGAAAGAGCAATGGACACTCGCGTTTCAAGTCTCACAACACTTATCCCTTAAACACTTCTAGGAAGGCTCCGCTTCTGTTATCGACTTCACAGTTAAAACTAAGAGTTTATTTGAAAGGAGATGAGTTGCTCAACTGTAGGAATCGGTTCATTTAGCTCTGGGTTCTGGCTGTTTCGAGTAAATGCGGACATTAATGCTTAAAACAGGGTGGCATGTGACAGGAGTGCAAAACAAAATAGCCCTATATAGTCTCCAGGGGTCTGCAGTGGTATTGTAATGCTTCCAGGTGGGCAGGTTCAAGCACCTCATTGGCAAGACATTCAAACAGGAATTGTGTATGCCACCAAAAGCTAAACAGAAAGAAGACATCAGATGAGAGGTTGAGTCCTGTGGATAAAATCCATATCCATTCTGCTGTTGCTAAGTTACAAACGCAGCACCCCGAGGCACTTGTGCTAATCGCTGGAGACTTTAACCATGTGACGCTGGACAAAACATTACCTGCATTCTCCCAGTATGTGGACTGCAACACCCGGGGAAATAAGACTATTGATTTACTGTATGCAAACATTAAAGACGCATACAGTGCCACCCCGCTGCCTGCGCTTGGGAAAGGAGATCATAACCTGGTTCTGCTTGAGCCTCACTACAAACAAAAAGTGAGAGTCCTACCTGTAACCACACGATCATTCAGGAAGTGGACCCCGGAGGCTGAGAATGCTCTGAGACAATGTTTTGGAACTACAGACTGGGATATCCTGCAGGGATCACATAGTGAGAACATTGAGGAGGTTGTTGACTGCACTACTGACTACATCAACTTCTGTATAGACATTGTAGTTCCAGTAAGAACTGTACGCTGCTATGCTAACAACAAGCCATGGATTACAAGTGACATCAAGGGCCTTTTGAACCAGAAGAAAAGAGCCTTTAAAGACGGTGATCAGCATGAGCTCAAGCGCGTGCAGAAGGAACTCCGAGTCCAGCTCAGGGCGGCGAAGGATCAGTACAGGAGAAAGCTGGAGCAGAAGTTGCAGAACAACAGCATGAAGGAAGTGTGGGATGGGATGAAGATCATCACTGGCTGCAGCTCGAAGCGGGGTACCACCATTGAGAGAGACGTGAAGAGAGTAAACCAAATGAACATCTTCTTTAACAGGTTTGACCACCCTAACCCACTCTCACCTCGGAGTACTGCACTCTCTACACATCCTTCTGCTGATACCAACATAGGAGAGACATCCCCACCCACAATTACAGCAGCGCAAGTGAGCAGAGAGCTGAGGAAACTTCGTGCCAGCAAAGCAGCAGGTCCAGATGGAGTATCGCCACGACTGCTGAAGGTCTGTGCATCAGAGCTAGGGGGTCCTCTACAGCGCATCTTCAACCTGAGCCTGGAACAGGGGAAAGTCCCGAGGCTTTGGAAAACATCTTGCATCACCCCAGTCCCAAAGGTATCACGTCCTGGTGAGCTGAATGACTTCCGGCCTGTCGCTCTAACATCACATGTGATGAAGACCATGGAGCGGCTGCTGCTTCACCACCTGAGGCCACAGGTCCAACATGCCCTCGACCCTCTGCAGTTCGCATACCAGGAGAAGGTGGGAGCGGAAGATGCCATCATCTATATGCTACATCGATCCCTCTCCCACTTGGACAAAGGCAGTGGCGCTGTAAGAATTATGTTTCTAGACTTCTCTAGCGCCTTCAACACCATCCAACCTCTGCTCCTTAGGGACAAGCTGATGGGAGTAGATTCATACCTGGTGGCATGGATCGTGGACTATCTTACAAACAGACCTCAGTATGTGCGTCTCGGGAATTGCAGATCTGACATTGTGGTCAGCAACACAGGAGCGCCGCAGGGGACTGTACTTTCTCCGGTCCTATTCAGCCTATATACATCGGACTTCCAATATAACTCGGAGTCCTGCCACGTGCAAAAGTTTGCTGACGACACTGCTATCGTGGGCTGCATCAGGAGTGGGCAGGAGGAGGAGTATAGAAACCTCATCAAGGACTTTGTTAAATGGTGCGACTTAAACCATCTACAACTGAACACCAGCAAAACCAAGGAACTGGTGGTGGATTTTAGGAGACCCAGGCCTCTCATGGACCCCGTGATCATCAGAGGTGACTGTGTGCAGAGGGTGCAGACCTATAAATACCTGGGAGTGCAGATGGACGATAAATTGGACTGGACTGCCAATACTGATTCTCTGTGCAAGAAAGGACAGAGCCGCCTGTACTTCCTTAAAAGACTGGCATCCTTCAACATCTGCAGTAAGATGCTGCAGATGTTCTATCAGATGGTTGTGGCGAGTGCCCTCTTCTACGCAGGGGTGTGCTGGGGAGGCAGCATTAAGAAGAAGGATGCCTCACGCCTGGACAAACTGGTGAGGAAGGCAGGCTCTATTGTTGGCATAGAGCTGGACGGTTTGACATCCGTAGCAGAGCAACGGGCACTCAGCAGGCTCCTATCAATTATGAGAATCCACTACATCCATTAAACAGTGTCATCTCCAGACAGAGGAGCAGTTTCAGCGACAGACTGCTGTCACTGTCCTGCTCCACTGACAGACTGAGAAGATCATTCCTCCCCCAAACTATGCGACTCTTCAATTCCACCACAGGGGGAAAACGTTGAACATTATTCAAGTTATTGTCTGTTTTTTTACCTGCATTTTTTATTACTCTTTAATTTAATATTTTTTTGCTGCTGGAGTATGTGAATTTCCCCCTGGGATTAATAAAGTATCTATCTATCTATCTATCTATCTATCTATCTATCTATCTATCTATCTATCTATCTATCTAAAACCAACAAAAATGAGCCAGCATGGGAGCTTAGAGAGTAGCTGAATGAGAATTAGCTTGCAACACAGAGGGAGACAGAGGAGCAGTACAAGTTTGACAGAATTCTCTTTGTGATGGAATTTTCTTGTCATTCTTAGAGCACCTTGCAAAGGGATAACAGCAAGAGTAGTTCAGACACCTAATTTAGGGGGTGCATTGCAATAAACAGCCCTGTTCAGGCCTACTAAATCATTATTTGGCTCGGTGTGGAAACTCTTCTTTTTCGCCATGGGTCGTTTCTGTATTTTTCACGTGAGTGCATGTAGAAAAAAGAATAATAATAACAATAATAAATTTAATTTATATAGAGCCTTTCCCATGCTCAAGGTGCTTCCTAGAGTCTCAGACAGAAACAGCAGGTATATGTAACATTGGATGCAGGTGTCTCCTGAACAGAACACTAAAACAGATAGACACAGGATATACAGAGCATTGAATAGAACAAAAGACAATAAACCAGAGTAAAATGCTAAATTCAAAACTAAATGAAAAGGCAAATAAATAACATCACTTGTGATATAACACACACACAAATAATACTGAGCATCTGGACTGAGAGGAAGACTGAGAGAGGAGGCAGAATGCCAGGTTCAGTTAAACGCCCTCTTGAACAGAGGAGTTTTAAGTTGTCTCTCTATTATAAAAGAAAATGTTGAGGTGAGAGGAGACTATTCCCAAGAGATTTTTTCAAGTCCCATCCTCCTCTCAACCGTTTCAGGTTAACGGCCCATGCCCACGGTCCTCTCACCTCTCATTCATGTGAATGCTTTTGTCAGACACAGTTCTTGCGCTCTCAGCTCTTATTAATTTTTACGATCAAATTGGCAAATTGGTTAAATGTGTATCAATAGACTATGCTGAAACAGTTGGTGGTAATGTTGTGGAAGATGAAAACATCATCTTATAAAATCCTGTAGAATATCTACAACTATTAACACCATCTGGTCTTCCACCAGCCGAATTACTGTTGAAAGAAGGATGTATCGTAATGTTATTGCGTAATTTATATATGAGTGATGGGCTATGCAATAGGACAAGATTAGTTGTATTCAAAATTGGTCGAACAATTCTGACATGTAAAATTTTAACATGCGACAAGAAATGTAATATAGTACATCTTCAGGGGATAACATTAGACACCAAAGGAGATCTTGATATGCCATTCGTATTAAAACATTTACAGTTTCCCGTTAGAATAGCTTTTGCTATGACAATTAACAAATCACAGGAACAAACATTTGAAAAAGTTGGTTTATTTATTAGAGGGAAAGAAACAATATTCACTCACGGGCAGTTATATGTTGCGTTGTCACGATGTAAGTCCAAACACGGAATGAAAATTCAATGCGATATTGACAAAAAGTTAATTACAAATATTGTTTTTACTGATGTTTTACAGTAAAAGTGTAAGTTTAAAAAGTATTTGCATGTTAATTTCAAAGACAAACAGAACGAAAATGTATAACGCAACGAATACTTCTAACGCAACATGAAACTTAATTTTCTTTCAATTTATTATGTTTTACCATTTTTTACTATGGTTAATTACTTGCTGTAATGTAAAATAGTTAGGTCTATTATGCAACAATTCCCATGAAAATAACAATCTGTTTAAATTGTACATCCGCTTCCCCATACACAAGTGGCAGAGCTGCAAAGTGGCTAGAGCATAGCATCCACACGGGAGTTGGCGAGCGAAGTGAGCAGGGGGCAGAGCCCACTAGTTTTTTAGAAGAATGAATGGAGTCAGCTGATCTCATTAATTTCAGGAAGTTGTTCCAAAGTCTGGGTGCTATACAGGTGAAGGTTCTGTCACTCATAGAGTGCAGGTTAGTGTGGGGTACAACAAGACTGCCAGAATCAGAAGACACCAGTGGGCAAATAGGATCATCGCAGTGGAGAAGGTCCCTGATGTAGTCCGGTGTGAGGCCATTTAAAGCTTTGTAGGTTAATAATAGAATTTTATATTTGATCCTGTAAGACACAGGGAGCCAGTGAAGGTGAAGCAGGATGGGTGTTATGTGCTCGCTGTTGTTGGTCCATGTAAGGACTCTTGCAGCAGAGTTTTGAATCATTCGGAGTTGTGATATAAGATCTGAAGGGAGGTGTAGGGAGTTACAAAAATCAATGCTGGATGTGAAAAAAGCACAGACAAGTTTCTCAGCATTAGAAAAGGAGAGGAATGAGCAAACACGGGATAAGTTACAGAGGTGAAAGTAAGAAAGTTTCTTAATGTGGTTTATATGGGTGGAATAAGAAAGGGAAGAATCAAAAATGACACCAAGATCCCTTCCTTGCATTAGAAGAAGGTTGAATGAGATCACTGTGACTGAAAAGGGGCTCATTTTCTTAAGTTGCCCTTTATTGAGAAGTTTGCAGGAGTTCAGTTTTGTTGCGATTTAATTTTAAAGAGTTCCGATCCATCCAGGTTTTAATTTCACTGAGGCAAGTTGAGAGTTGAGAAACCTCTGATGAAGTTTCACTTTTAATACTGAAATAGAGCTGAGTATCATCTGCATAAAAATGATAACCCATTCCAAAGCTACAAATAATAAGGCCAAGGGGAAGCATATAAATACAGAAGAGAAGAGGGCCGAGGACAGAGCCCTGGGGAACTCCATGTGTGACTGGTGCAGCGCTGCTCGATCTGCTGTTGCCAAGAATAACAAATTCTTGCCTATCAGTCAGATAGGACTTAAACCACTGGAGGACAGTGCCAGGGATACTCAATATTCTCCACTCTGGACAGTAGGATTTAATGTCTGATTGTGTTAAATGCGACACTGAGGTCTAACAGAATTACTGTTTGCTGGTTTGTCCAGAGGCTGCTGCCACAAGCAAATCATTGGTTAATCGAAGCAGAGCACTTCCTTAGCTGTGCTGTGCTCTGAAGCCAAACTGAAAGGGTTTCATCAAATTATTAGAATGTGATACTTGTGGCACTGAATTTACAATACAAATAATCAAAGTAATAAGTGGTTGTTAACCATACAGTTTTCCGTATCTTCGACTTTGACTAAGTGGTCCTCTGTCCAAAACACTAAAAACCAATACTCTAGGGGGTGCTCTAGGTGCTTAACTGACAGGAGACAAAGAATAGAGATAAGAGGAGAATGCTCCATGTGGAGCGAGGTCATCAGGGAAGTCTCTCAGGGGTTTTTCCTTGGACCATTACATTTTATGACTTATATTAATGACATATATGTGGGTATAGTGAGTACACTTGTGAAATTTTCAGCTTATACTAAAATTGGAAGGGATGGCAGACACTGCAAAGGCAACAGGAACAATTCAAGAAGATGTGGACAAGCTTTAGAACTGGGTGAACTCTTGGAAAAATAATTTTAATGTAGAAAAGCACAAAATACTACACATGATCAAAAGGGGCGTCAATTATAAATATAATTCAGGGACACAGGGGCCAATGTCTACCCCGGCAGCATTAGGCCTAAGGGACATTGGATATCAGTCCATCACAGGGCACTCTTACTCACGTATACCAGTATACATTTACTAACTAACCTAATACACATAAATCTTTGAAATATTTGGGAGCAAAACCTGAGTACTCCAAGAAAAACCCCACATAGACACAGGAAAAACAATTCCAAATAAGGGAGTGTGCTAAGGCAAGATTTGAACCGAAGGCAGGCACTATGCCACCCAAATGCTAAGCCCATTCTACGCCTATCACATGGTAGGGCAGGTATTACCCAATGGTGGCAAAAATCTTTACTTTGAACAAAACCCTGTACGACTGCTAAATGCAGTATGCTTCCCTGCTGCATAACAATAAAATGTGGGAAAGTATAACTTAGTTCACTTTGACTACACATTCTGTTGTAATTCTCACTTCAAGGTAAGACAGTTAATTCAGATAACAAAGACAGAAGTTTCGAGTTAAGGAAGACAGACATTCTAAAGTAAAGTAAAGTAAAGTAAAGGTAAAGTTGCAATTCTCGCTAATCATGTAGACATGTTGTATGTTGATTAGCACATGCAAGTAAGGAATTCACTTTACTCTGTACTTGTGACAATATTGACCCAATGGACCTATGAAATGTCCCCTGGGCAAGGAATAATTATTCAAGACTCCATTTCCATGAAATACAAAATGAAAAATGGCATGCCTTAATAGCCATCCTTAAAAGAGGCTGATCTGCTGCCAATGGGCATTATGCCAGTCAGCTCTGCAATCCATTAGCAGTTTTTGTATGCTGCCGCTGAAGCCTGGAACCTTTCAGAAGTGCTGGTGTCCACCAGTCCAGCCTCAGCACTTTTATCAGTTGTAGCAGCAGCTGTTTAGATACCTAGTGAGGGTCCAGCATCCAATAATTTTAATATAGCGCCTACCCTTAAAGAGCTTCTGTAAAAAATCAAACTTCCACTTGGGGATGAATAAAATTTTATCTATCTATCTATCTATCTCTCAAAAGAAGCTATGCTGGCCACAGAGTAAGGTTATACCAGTTTGGAGTGAAGAAAATGTACAATGTGATTAAGTCTTTTTACAAGTCACTGCTATCATTTTGCTTGATGTAATCTGTCTTGCCCAGTAAGCCACAAGAGTTTTGCTTCCATCCCCTCATTTACTGACCACAAACGAATCCCCAGACCTGTCAGAGTTCATACATTAGAACTGCAAAACTGATAGGAACCCGAGCACGCACACTCAAGGCTGTCATGGCTGCCAAAAGTGTATATGCTAAATACTGACTGAATACTTATGCAATCAATAATTTTTGTG
Organism: Erpetoichthys calabaricus; assembly: GCF_900747795.2. Taxonomy (NCBI): domain Eukaryota; kingdom Metazoa; phylum Chordata; class Cladistia; order Polypteriformes; family Polypteridae; genus Erpetoichthys; species Erpetoichthys calabaricus. The sequence goes on from NC_041404.2 coordinate 157,613,690, forward strand.
TTTTATATTTGTAATTAATGTAGCCCACTTTGTTGCAATCTGTTTTCACTTTGACATCAAGGACTCCTTTCCTGTTGATCACATAATTGCATTTCTGCATTAAGGGCCAGTGGATGTTGTGCAAATACATATAAGCTCCACTCAGTAATTTAACTTATTATTAAAGTGTCTTAAGCATTTTTGTATTTCAGTTTTACATCATAAGCTCAATGGAGTTTCTTACCAATTGTTTTTTTTTTGCATATTTGAAATTGTCTTCCTGCTGGGTGCTGCACGTCTCTTTTTTGCTGAGAGACAAACTCTGTTTGCCGTGCAGTGTTCTCCTTACCCACTGAGTGTGTGTGCATGTCCATCCTGAACATTACAGTTTAGTGATGATGGGTCTTGAAGACTACAGCCCCACTTCATTAAAGAGTCATATCATGAGTTTATACTCCAGTTTCAGTTTTTCCCAGTCAAGGTTTGTCAGCACAAGCCAGGGTAGTGGTATAAAAAGTGCTGTAACATACATCCATCATCCAACCCACTATATCCTAACTACAGGGTCATGGGGGTCTGCTGGAGCCAATCCCAACCAACACAGGGCGTAAGGCAGGGAACAAATCCCGGGCAGGGCACCAGCCCACCTCAGGACACACACACACACACACCCATACACCAAGCACACACTAGGGACAATTTAGGATCACCAATGCACCTAACCTGCATGTCTTTGGACGGTGGGAGGAAACCGGAGTACCCGGAGGAAACCCACGCAGACACGGGGAGAACATGCAAACTCCACGCAGGGAGGACCCGGGAAGCGAACCGGGGTCTCCTAACTGCGAGGCAGCAGCGCTACCCGCTGCGCCACCCGTGCTGTAACATTGGCTCCATTAAATACAGAGACAGTAATTTGAAAAAAAAAAAGAAACCAGGAATTCTTCTATCCAGGGTTGGCGCCACCATTAAGGCCTAGGGTATAAATCAAAAGGGGGGAAAAACCCAGCCGCACAGGTTAGCTACCAAACAGTCAGTTGGCACACTAATAAGCTTGTCCTAGGGCACAAAATAACCCAGCATTGGCACTGTGTCTAGCACAAGACATTATGCTGATCAATACCTTGGTGTTCACCCACCAATGAAAAAGACCACCTGACAGTGCTAAATGTAAAAAAGCCACGAGAAAAGCCTTATCAATGCTCCTTCTGCTATGTAGGAAAGAAGCCAATAGTGAGATGCACAAATTCCTGGTGCACAAATAACAGAAATCTGTTTCCCTTTAACTTTGAAGATTGTTTTAGGAAGAATCTTAAGGAGTCAAAGCTGGGGAGCTGTCAAAAAACAGGGCCTGTTAAAGCCCATGGAGGCATTTCCTGTGTGATTTTGGGCTTTACTGATGATCAGTGTCAAAAACAAATTAAATCCAATATGTTTCACTGTTGGATAATAACAAAATGTGCAAATGTCCAAGGGGATGAATACTTTTTATCATCACTGTATATAGTGCCTTTAAATTGAATACTGTCTGAAGTCATTCTTTAACTATGTAATTAAACATCTGTTTGTCTGTTTGTTGGCATGCCACTTCAAGGTCACAGAGGCCAGAGCCCATCTCAGCACTGTTTTGATAAAGATAGGAGAAGCCAGGACAGGATGTCATTTCATCAAATATACAGAGTGAGGGACAGCTGATGTCCTTACCCAGCTGGGATGGCCTTGAGATGGAATGACAAGGTAGGCTGCATGCACAGGGCATTGTCTCCCCCAGACTGCTAACTGGCAGCCCACCCTGTGTTGCAGCTGCGCCACGGTTCCCACAGGGCATCATGAGTCTTGGAGTTTGTTGGCTCAGCCCTGTTAGGCTCCATGGCTGACACCAAAGGGGGGGGGGGGGGGGGGGGGGGGGGGGGGGGGGGAGTGCACAAACTGAGGACCCCTACTTTGTCAGGCTCTCATCTCATTCAGAAGTGTTTCCGAGTTGAAGCTTTGACACACCAGAAGTGCTTCCTGGTGGGACTGAAAAGGAGCTGCCTGTCACTGTTCTGGAAGCCAAAGTCAGGAGCATGGAGGAGTGGAGGCAGTGACCAGGACAGAGACAAAGGAAGAAGACAGAGTAGCTAAGTGCTGTATCGTGGAGTGTCATTGTGTTTATCTGTTCTTGTGGCAGGGGAAATGCTTAAAGGAAGAGTTTCCCACAATCGTGCCTAGCTTTTGTGTTGGGTGTTTGGGGAGCTGGAGCACCCGTTGGTGTCCACAATAAATAGAACTTTATTGTCCACAGAGGGAAATTTGGCTTTTTACAGAAGCTGTTTAAATAAATAAAGGCATAAATAGGTAGATAAGTACACTTTGGTCTGAACACACACTGAAATGACCATAAAGCAAGAAAATTCGAAAGACAGAAAAGTTCAGACATGGCAGTTACAGTCATCGTTTGACATTATGCAGATATATTGCTGTTGGTATAAAGGACCCCCAATCACATTTCTTGACACACTTTTGCTGAATAAGTCCTCAGTGTTTGTGTGTCAGAGACACAATGTGCAGCATTGTTTATAATGGTACTCTGTCTTGTTTTATTTTTCTCCTTTTGCCACGACTTCCAGGGGGTTCAGAGTACGTCCTATAACTGGGCCTGCATTTTTAATTAGCTTATTGATTGGGTGGGTCTCTCTTAAAGTGATGTTATCATCCCAGCACACCTCATTGGACATCACAGAGTTGTAGAAGATATGAAGGACGTCACTTCCCACATTAAAGGAACACAGTCTCCTAAGGAAGAAAAGCCTGCTCTGCCCTTCCTTATATAGTTTCTCTGTGCTATTAGACCAGTCCAACCTGTCATTGATGTGGACCCCCAAATACTTGTAGAAGTGGACCCTCTTTATATCCTCTCCTTGAACAGTGAGTGGACACAGAGGCTCTTTGGTGCGGTGAAAGTCAATAAGCAGTTCCTTGCTTTTGCTGATGTTAAGATGCAGACAATACTCTTTGCACCAAGAAACAAACTTTTCCACATGACTCGTCTCCTCTGTCTCTTCCCCTTTATCAATACACCCCGTAAGTGCTGAGAATTTCTGTATGTGACATGATCTGGTGTTATATTTGTAGTCTGAGGTGTACAGAGTGAACAGAAAAGGACACAGGACTGTTCGTTGTGGTGCTCCAGTGTTCCTCACATTACTCACATTCGTATCAGAGACATAGTCCTTGAGTCTCACAAGCTGCGGTCTGCCTGACAGATGGTTCATTATCCAGGACACCACAGGCTCATCCACCTGCGTATCTCTGAGTTTTAGCCTTTATTTTATATTGTAGCTGCATCGATGTGCTCAATTTCTCACTGTCTTTAACACATTGATTCATTTATTTTAAACAATGAATGCACCCAGCTTTGACTCAGCTGACACACTCACACATACAGAAATGCAATACAGTAATCCCTCCTCCATCGCGGGGGTTGCGTTCCAGATCCCCCCGCGAAAGGTGAAAATCCACGAAGTAGAAACCATATGTTTATATGGTTATTTTTATATTGTAATGCTTGGGTCACAGATTTGCACAGAAACACAGGAGGTTGTAGAGAGACAGGGACATTATTCAAACACTGCAAACAAACATTTGTCTCTTTTTCAAAAGTTTAAACTGTGCTCCATGACAAGACAGAGATGACAGTTCCGTCTCACAATTAAAAGAATGCAAACATATCTTCCTCTTCAAAGGAGTGCGCGTCAGAGAGAAAGAGAGAGAAAAGCAAATAGTCAAAAATCAATAGGGCTGTTTGGCTTTTAAGTATGCGAAGCACCGCCGGACAAAGTAGCTGCAAGGAAGGGAGCAAGCATTTTTCAGCATTTTTTAGAGGAGCATCCGTATCCTCTAGGCCAGTGTGCGAACAGCCCCTCTGCTCACACCCCCTCCGTCAGGAGCAGAGAGCAAGATAGAGAGAGGGAGAGAGACAGAGAGAGGAAAGCAATCTTTTAAGTATGCGAAGCACCGTGCGGGAAGCATATCGCTTGTAAAGCAGCCACATGTAAGCCCAGCAAAGAAGGGAGCACTGTGAAGGTAATCTTTCAGCATTTTTTGAGGAGCAGCCGTGTCCTCTAGGGGTGTGAACAGCCCCCGTGCTCACAATATATTTGAGGAGTTTTATTTAATACGTAATATGCGCTGTGGTTGGGTAGCTTCTCAGCCATCTGCCAATAGCGTCCCTTGTATGAAATCAACTGGGCAAACCAACTGAGGAAGCGTGTACCAGAAATTAAAAGACCCATTGTCCGCAGAAATCCGCGAACCAGCAAAAAATCCGCGATATATATTGAAATATGCTTACATATAAAATAGAGTGAAGCCGCGAAAGTCGAAGCGCGATATAGCGAGGGATTACTGTACAGAGACTCAAATGAATGGAAAAGTAAAAGTATATTAAATAATGTCACAAGAACAAGCCAAAAACATCAGGAAAGGTTAGGGGCAGCCACCCGTATAATATTCCCTGGCTGCAAATGGGTAATTCTTAGGAGTTGTTTACAGGTTCTAGTCAAAAACACAGCTGAGGCAGGTTGTCAAAGATGGTGGCTTTATTTGCCAAGACAGGAAGTGACATCATCAGAGGAGCCGGAACAAGAACTGACGTCATTAGAGGGCCCAGAACTGGAAGTGATGTCATCAGATGTGCTGGAACCATACAGGATTTCCTGTGGATGGTTTGCAAGGGATTGAGAAAGAAAGTTAGTGCAGCTCGCCACCTCCTGGTCTGGCATGGAATTACCATTATTCAGGCCCTTTAGCTGCCTCCCAATCGCACATGTGTGACAATAAGTACTGAAGGCAAAAAACAATTAACGAACAATGGGCATGCAAAATCCAAACCAAATAACCCTTACGGCAATTATTAAACTAACACAGATACAAAAGAAACTTGACAAAGCACTAAGCACTAAATGATTAGTGATTAACACTTTCACGCATGCACATCTATGAATCACCCTCAGTGCTCCTCTAAGGTATGTCATAACACCCTGGGTTGAGAGGGAGCGCTGTCGCTAAGCATGACCTCTCCTATTTGTCCCACAGCAACAAGAAGATGCCCAGTAAGGGCACCTGACTCCGTCCTTTCTGGACTTCCACCTATCATTCAAGGGGTCAACAGAAGGAGGTGTCACTCTGTGAACAGAGCACACCACACGACAGAGCTCCTGCGGTACGGAAAGAGAGAGATCTGAAGCCTGATTATGGCTACCCTTTGTTTTCATTTATTTCACTGCCTCCGTGCCATTGGCCGCTTGTGTTTTCATGGTTTTTGTTAAGAAGTAAACGGGGACAACCAGGTTGGCGCCCCAACATTTATCGTTTGGGACTTGTGACTCTTCATTTGACCACACCACTTAAAACAAAAGTCCAAACAATGTCCAGCAGAACAGATGCAAATGAAGGTGAAAAATGAACATCCTCCTGAATGTTATGAAAGGTATTACCTTACTGTGCTCCAGATGTTACGTGAAGATTTGTACTGATTGGGAAAGCTCCCCAAATGAAGACTTATTCCAACCAAGACGAAACCACACAAGCAATCAGGCGCAGGACAAGAAAGGAAAGAATTTGTAATCTAGTTTTGGGGTGTATCCAGCAGGGTGCGTTCTTTCTCCCCGGGATGTGTTTCTTGATGCAGAACAGACTAGCGCTAACACCATCCCTTTTGTAACCATGGCGGAAATAATTACAAGGGAGAAATATGGTATCAAAAAGTGATATATATATTTAACTTGCTTAAAAAGATAACATTCATTCCCAATAATACAATGTATAATCATACATATTCAGGCCAGACAAAAGCCAGGCGACATCATAGCCAAGTAGAGGAACGCTGACAACCAGACGTCCCATCCAGTGGGATATGTCGACAGCATGAGAAGGCGCTTCTGACTTTGTGCTGGATCCTCGTCATTATAACCACTCACATATTTACATATTCATAAAAATCTTGTCAGATATGGGGAAATACAAGACAAACTGTCTGGTTATTAAGACCGTCACCTGTTCTCATAATTTATCACCGACTGTGGTTTTTAATCATATTGGTCAAGCAGACATCAGCACTTTTAAAATAACCTGCTTATGTGTACTTCATATGTTTTCTGTCCAACTCTCCAACCTGTCTTCCAGTTGTCTTTTGTCCATCTCCCTGGCAATCTCTCACTCTCTCAGCTGAATTGCATGGCTTTGAAATAAATAAATAAATACATTTCATAGATTATATTGGCACAAAATAACCTTCTTGCTACATGGGGTGAAGCACTGAGACAAATATACATTACACAACTCGTGATCTTCTTTTCGGTGTCTTTTTAAAGTAGCGCCTCATCTCGCTCTACCCAGCAACCCTCACTCCAATTAAGAAGTGCTGCTTTTTATATTGCTTGCATTGATTTTTTTACAGTTACAGCACAGGCAGCTAATATGAGTGATGTAAGGTCATAAAGTTGAAGCCCAACATATTAGCCATTAACGCCAATTCACATATTAACAAATTTGACTTACCAATGAATGTGTGAGCCAATAAGAGTCACCAGGCCACAGAGACATGCAGCAGCTCTGTAGATTTCATTTGCCCGTCTGACCCACATGGCTGTCTTTAGTTCTTCAGTATTGCTTTGTTTCATATGTCTCACCAGGGTGCTTGCTGGGAGAGGCACTCTAAAAATCAAACTTGAACAGTTCACCCACTGAGAATACTGGTTTTGCTGCCTCATTTTTCTACAACCACATTTTTACAACAGAAAACCCTCACAGGTAACAGTTATTTTTCAGCAAAAAGGGACGCCTGACAGCCAGCATGTTCATTTATCAAATTTCTCTGGAAAACTTTTTTTTTCTTTCTCGTGTGAGACAAAATGACAGTTTTTTGACATTTTTCACATAAACAACCTAAAATGTAGACTTGCAAAGAAAAGAATGTGGGACATGACACATCATGTCACAGTCACCGGAGGCTTTGCTGACACAAGATAGCGAAAGGGAGGCGCAACTGCGTTAAACCTGAAAGCAACCATTATGTGAAGCCCCTTGGTCATGCGGTGCAGACTGAAGCCTGCCAATCAGTCGTGAAGGTGAATGCATTGAGCATTTTGTTTGTAACTCGTCTCTTACATAATTGTGTGTGCGCATTGCATCAGTCATTTGGCATTTGTTTTGAATTAGAACTTCTCGTTGTGCATGGTGTTCACTATGAAAGGCACTCTGTTAACTGATGGTAAATGGACCATAGTACCTTCCTGAGAGAAGATGGTCAGCTACACTGGCATTTTGACTGAGACTTTCCATAATGCTATTCATCATTAAAGCGTTCTGGGTTCGAGACTGCAGTGTTCCCTCAAGTAAGTCGGTCAGTCATTATTAAGCAGCACATTCACAATTTTAAATGACTTTAGTGGCCCTTTACTTTTTTAGGATATGTTATGTCTTGCATCCCAAACACTATTTGCATTAAGAACTTAAACATGTTGTTTACAATGCCAGCCCATCTACCCATCCATCCATTTTAAACTCACTTAACCTAACTTGGGATCACAGAAGTAAGAAACCCGCCTTGGGTGACCAGCCAGACCATCACAGGGCTCATTTAGTCACACAAATGCATTTCCTTCTATGGGGTCCATTTAGAGTCAATGGAGGCAAACTAGTAAGGTTCATTAGTTTTTATTTAAGTATCATCTCTGACTAAGAGGTTACATCTGGTGACCAGAGTGTCACCTCCAACCAGTCTGTCACTCTTTGCATAACACACAGTGCATATATTAGAGGGCATCTTCTTCACAAAGGGATTTCATTTGGTGGTCGTGTTTATGGCAAACAAACTCAATTAATTATTTGACCACCATGTTTTTATGTGCAAAATCCCTGATTTAAACATTACTGTTAGTGCCCTCAGTGTTATTCTTGAGTTAGCAGATCAGTCTTTATGTAATCTGATTCATTTTTGCCAATACTAAAGCAAATGAAACAAAGTTAATTGTTGTTGCCCTAATCATTCTTTATATGTATATAAAGAATGTACAATGTATACTGTTTACTACTATATATATAATGCTTTTGCAACCTTAGAAGAAACCTTTGTGAGTTTTTTTTAATAATAAAAATATTTGTTTTGAACCCATGCCTGTATTTGTATTGGTTGTGTCCAGGGTTTGGGTTTAGTGGCGCACCCTATCTACCTATCTATCTATCTGTTGTGGCAAAGGTGCTATATAGGCGTCTGACCCGACACAGACCCACACCGGAGGCACATTAAAATAAACAAAAAGAACTTTTATTTTTCTTCACCTGTGGGACACGTCTTCCCCGTGTCCCACAGGCACAACACAGTCCCAAAACAGACCCGCAAAAGAAAGTCACCACAACACACGCTTCTTCCTCCACTACTCCTCCCAGGCAGCTTTGTTCTTCTCCTCCCGACTCTGGCCCTTGAGTAGTGGCTGCAGGCTCCTTTTGTAGCCCTCCCGGAAGTGCTCCAGGTGGTAATTGGCCTAATTAGGCTGCACTTCCGGGTGTGGCTGCATTCCAGCCCACAGAGGCTCGTTAAGCTGTGCAGCTCCTCCGGGTGGTGGCCACGGAGCCCAACAGGTCTGAGTCCTGAAGTCCCACGCCTGTGGCACCGATGTAACCCAGGAGGGCTGTCACCATGCCGTTCAGGGGGACTTAGTGTGCATCCCATTGCTGCTCCCCCGGTCCCAGTGTCAAAGGGTCCCAGCCATCCACCACACTATCTATCTATCTATATATATATATATATACATTCAGTATATATGTTACCGTGTTATAGACTTAATTTTGAACAGATTCAGTTGCCATTTTTGCCCGTTAATTTACTCTCATTAACCCATAATGACAAAGTGAAAATATGTTTTCAGAAATGTTTACAAATTTATTAAAAATCCAATACTATAATCTCTCATTCATATAATTTTTCAGACCCTTAATTCAGTACTTTGTGGAAGCTCCTTACTGTATGGATGGTATTAGGCAGGTGATGAGCAATGCCTGGTCCTCGACATACACAGTGCTTGGAGTTCTGCTCAAAGAGTTTAATGTTTGTCTCATATGACCACAGAACCTTTTTCTACAAGCTCAATGGAGTGCTGCTGAGATGGTCGTCCTTCCGACAGATTCTCACATCTCAGCAGAGGACTTCTGAAGCTCTGTTAGAGTGGCCATTGGGTTCTTCATCACCTACCTGACAGAGGTCCCTCTTGCATGGTTACTCACTTTATCTGGACAACCAAATCTATTAAGAGTCCTGGTAGTTTCAATTATTGAGGCCACTGTGCGCCTGGAAACAATCAAAGTTTTAGAGGTTTTACCTCCTGCCCTTTTCAATCCCTCACCACAGTTTGATGACAGAGGTCTACAGAGAGTTCCTTAGACCTCATGGCTTGGTTTTGGTCCTGACATACAGTGTGAATTATGGACCTTACATACATAGACATGTGGACTCCAATCAAGTTCTCGACACATCTCAAGGGGAATTAAAGCAAACAGGATACGCCTGAACACAATATGGAGTGTAGCAGAAATGGATCTGAATACTTCTGTGAATGTGAGATTTTAATTTTTCATTTTTAATAAATTTTATAAATTGAAAACATGTTTTTGCTTTGTCATTTTAGATTATTTAGTGTAGACTAATGGGAAAAATGGCAAATGTATCCATTTAAAGTTCAAATTTATAAATGTATATATAGATATATATATATACTGTATATATATATATAGATATATATATATACTGTATATATATATATAGATATATATATATACTGTATATATTTATATATATACTGGGGACTTCACCCCCTGCTCGCTTCGCTCATCAACCCATCTCTGCCGCTCACGTATGTGGATTTCACTTTCACCAAACAACAAAACCTCTAATTCTCGCGGATACGCCTCTTCATTGGTTAGAAACACTACTTTTCCCTGATGGCAATACGAATTAGACGATCTACAAGTCTCCGACTTAAAGTTTAAATCCGAACAATATCTACATACTTCTGTCATATCACGTATGTCCATATATTCGATCTCTTTTCGCTGTTCCGTAATTTCACTGAGTAATACTTTCCATTTGTTACTGCTGTTGCAATCTTTACTGTCAATTTTTTGAGACTTTTGAATTTTAGTTCTTTCATAATCTCTAACTTGCTCTGCATTTATGTTTCATGTTGCGTTAGAGGTATTGATTACATTATACGTTTTCATTCCTTTTGGCTTTGAAATTCACACTCAAATACTTTTTAAGCTTACACTTTTACTGTAACACTTCAGTAAAAACAATATTTGGAATTAACTTTTTGTCAATATCGCATTGATGCCACGTTTACAATTACATCGTGACAACTCAACGCAATCGTTTCTTTCTTTCTACATGAACTGTGTCTGACAATAGCATTCACATAAATGAGAAATGATTAAACCGTGTGTGTGGTTGTAAATGTTTTAGATGTGGGCAGGACTTTTCCAAATCTCTTTGCATAAAGTCTTGTCTCATGGGACATAAAATTATCTCTCACAGGTCTTTAAATTCAGCCCCGGGCGTGGTTAAATCTCCTGGCACAAATTCTCGTCTCACGGGACGTGAAAGTATCTCTCTGAAAAAGTCATGTCTCGCCCAAGGCTAAAAAATCTCGTTCCGTCCCAGGAATTTTTTATTGTTATTATAATAGACTAGACAAAGAGCCCGTTTCGACAACGTAAGATGAAACGGGCACGAGTGGAATAGTAAGTAATAAGTATAAGAACCACAAACCTGATATAGGTGTATTGAATGAATGCGTAATTAGGCCTGGAGCTGTAGTCAAAATCGCCTTTCAGGCCTCTAGAGCTTTAATCGAAGTCGCCTTTCTCTTTGAATTTTTGCGGCCGTAAATCCGCCGCCTGCCGCGATGTTGGTCGAAGTCGCCTTTCTCTTTGCATTTTCGCGGCCGTAAATCCGCCGCCTGCCGCAATGATGGTCGAAGTCACCTTTCTCTTTGAATTTCTGCGGCCGTAAATCCGCCGCCTGCCGCGATGTTGGTTGAAGTCGCCTTTCTTTTTGAATTTTCGCGGCCGTAAATCCGCCACCTGCCGCGATGTCGGTCTCGTAAAGTTTTTTGGGCAGCTGCGCAGAAGGCGACTGCGCATTCGGCTTCGGACGGACCCTGCCGCGATGTTGGTCGAAGTCGCCTTTCTCTTTGAATTTTCGCGGCCGTAAATCTGCCGCCTGCCATAATGTCCGTCTCGTAAGGTTTTCGGGCAGCTGCGCAGAAGGCGATTGTGCATTCGGCTTCGAACATGCGCGGACGGACGTGAATGAGTGAGTGAGTGAGTGAGTGAGGAGACTGGCAAATTATATTTAAGATATATATATATATATATATATATATATATATATATATATATACATACACACACACACATATCTTACCTTGCGATTATATTATTTCTTAGGAGGACCAATGACAGGTATCACACAGACAGAGGCTCATGTTATGACCAGGGTGACTGGCGGACAGCTGGCTTATATTGGGGTCCACTCTGACATGAAGACTTAGCCCAGTGGCTGCTGGGGCATGTGAGTGACTTTAAATGGCCCCTGTGCACCGCAGACGTTCACACTATTTAAAGATGCCTCTGTCGGACTAGCCAGGACTTTGTGGGCAGTGAATCTTTGGTCTCATCAGTTTAAATCAGCTTCTAGTGTTTTTTTTTTATTTCGTTTAGGGAAAAGAACAATTCAGAGCTATTGATTGTCCTTTAAAGAAAAAAAAAAAAGAATGAAAAGGGAAAGCTGAGATCAGCAAAACAGAAGAACAGCCTCGTTAAAGGCAAAGCACCTCACCTTTCTGCACTGTGGCCATCTTTCTTGAATGAAAGTGTTCACAGCTGCCAGCAGTAAAGTGCTCTGGGTTGGTGGCACCTGCCAAAGGCAGCTTCAGAATACTAAGTGAATATTTGTTAGCCACGCGTACAAATATTTCAAGAATTGCTGACTTTATTGATTATGGTCATTTTGTGTATCGTCTTTCATTAGGAACATGCAATCAAATCAAAGAGAGAGTTTTTCAAGCTTACTGGGACAGTCTAAGAGTCTCAACTATCATAAAGTTTGACAGAGTGAAGGATTAATTGTTCAGATAGAAAGAAGAAGAGTAATATAACTAGTGGGTACACTCTTAAAAGTAAAGGTGTCACAGTGTTTCTTTAGAGTGATGTAATAAGGGAATCATTTTTGGTTCCCGCCTGAAGGATCCAAAAAGAATTTTTATTTATTTAGATCCATAACAAGTTCTATAAATAGCTATGAAGAGATGATAACGGATTTGTGAAGTATCAATGTATACTTTTTTTTTGCTGCATATAGTTTTCTTGATCTGTTATTTTCCTTCTTGGTAGCCTACTATATCACTCTTAGAAATAAGGTTTCTTTAATGGCATTTTGAGTTTCTTGACTGAGCTTTGTGGTTCTTCATAGAACTATTGCTTAATCGCACATCATTTCATTATGGGAAGGGTTCTCTGCATATGAAGTTGGTTCTTTGAGCTTTGAAAAGCTTCCTAACTTCTTGACTGTATGCCAAGATACCTATAGACGTGGACTTAGCCTGTGTTATTGTATGCAGCGAGAGTCCTTCTAAAATCAGGACCCTTTGGAATTTCACAGATCTGTTACCATCTATTTATGGTTATTTACAGCAGGGGTTCTCAAAGTCAGTCCTGAGGACCCATTGTGGCTTCAGGTTTTTGTTTCAACCAGATTCATAATCAGTGACAACTGATAACACTGAGCTCAATTAATTAGCTGGTATTTTTTTTCTCTTATCTTATTCTATATTAAGAAAGCACAGAGGCATGATTTTAACATTTATAAAGCATTTATAAATATTTCTGCTTTTGCTATAGATTTAAATGCTTAACTTTCTTTTGTTGCTTTCATTATATTTTTCCTTATCTCTGTGCAGTTTGCTCCTTTCATTTTATCTTAATAATGACAATTAAAAACGAGCAGAGCAGACACCAAGACAAACAACACTGAATAATCAAAGGCTACAACTACTTTAGTGTCAGACCCCCTAATCAGTAAATAATGGATTAATTAAACAATTAGAACACCCGGAAAAACAGAATGAGCATCAAGATGAAAATATTGTTAAAAAGAAAAATTATTCCCAGATAACTACTTAGTACATTTTAATATGTTTTTTTAACCAAACCTAGTTTTATAATTTCTATATTGTTCCCAAAACACAGAATCTGGGAAATCTGGGAACAGATCACTTAAATAGCCCAGGATTCCAATTAAAAACAGAAGTTGGTTGGAACAAAAACCTGCAGCCACAGGGGGTCCCCAGGACCGACATTGAGAACCCCTGATTTACAGTGTGGCGCCTGTGGCTGATCTAAGTAAATAAATGGAGCCTTCACATGGATGGGTCTTTTGAGCACCAAAAATGGTTCCACTGTAGCATCACTCTGAAGAACCACTCTGGAACTCGTATATTAAACATTTCTGATTTGTCTACATATTAGGAACCTTTTCAAAGCCCAAAGTAGCAACTTCATATACAGAGAACTCTTCTCAGAATGAAATAGTTACTTGTGGAGCAATGGTGCTATGAGGAACCACACAACTCAGTAAAGTGCCATTAAAGAACCAGTATTTCAATTTAAGAGTGCTGCGCCCCTGACCATTAACATTACAGTCCAACTTTTCACTGCTAGATGACAACACAGGCTTCCTTCATGAAGATCAGACTACATGTATCTGGATTTGGTTTTCCAATCTGAGAGAGTGAATGGGTAGTGTTTATCAGAAGAAGAAGACGGAGTGGTGGCTCTGAGGCTAGGGATATGCACTGGCAATCGGAAGGTTGCCGGTTCGAATCCTGTAAATGCCAAAAGGGACTCTGCTCTGTTGGGCCCTTCAGCAAGGCCCTTAACCTGCAATTGCTGAGTGCTTTGAGTAGTGAGAAAAGCGCTATATAAATGCTAAGAATTATTATTATCAGGTCTCAAAGTCCAGTTTGAATTTTTTTTTACTTCTTCAATTTTCTCCCATTTTTTTTTTTTGCCCTACATCTATCTCAAGTACATTTTACAAAACATTTTCCATTAATTTATCTGTGAAAGGACTGGATGTTGAGTTGTCAATCATTTAGCTGTCAAACACAGTCAGAGGTGTTGATCGCAGTTGAGTGTTTTCAGCACAGAGAAGCAGCACCTTTCCTTAGAGTACCAGTGAGTCTTCAAGAATCTTCAGCTGGGACCCTTCTGCCACCTCCCCTCGATCAACTTCACTGCCTCGCGACGAGAGATGGACCTTTCTCTATACATGCTTTTACTGTACTCTTAAGCACCAAGGGGGTACTTTAATCGATTGTTCACATATCCCCCCATTCAGATGTAACTGAACAGCAATATAAAAAGCACCGCCAGGAATTTGCTTCCACTTCAAGCACTGCATGTGACTTGTAAATATTATTAATACAACATCATAGTGACATTATGGTAAAACAGATATACATAAAATATTCTTGTACATTCAAATACTTAATTCATGTTGGCAGATAGAACATGGCTCAAATACAAATATGCATGCATCTCTCTGTTAAAACGTTGTTAAACAATGCATTGTATTAATGAAAAATTATAGTTAATTTAGTGTATTTTAACAGATTTTTCACAGTGGTGGCAAAAGGACTGTCAGTCAGTTAGTCATTTTTTAACCCACTTAGTTCTAACCAGGGTCACAGATGGGGTGGGGGGTGCTGGAGCCTATCCCAGGTAGAACAGGGCTCAAGGCAGGAAGGAACTCTGGACAGGGTGCCATTCTATCACAGGCTAAACACACAAACCCCTACCATACACTATAGGACCAATTTAGCATCGCCAATCCACCTAACCCGCATGTCTTTGGACAGTGGGAGGAAACCAGAGCACCCAGAAGAAGCCCACAATGGAGTGTGGCAGTGCAGGTGGGTCAGCTCCTTGCTCCCTGTTTGCTTTTGGAAGCCTCTTGAACCCAACACCGTCATTACCATAACCGAGATGAGTGTGGCAGATGAGGACAAAACACACCCAGCAAGGGGATGGTGAAAAGTGCAAGTGCTTTAATTATTAAAAAATCAAAAAATCAAAACAAGCGTCCCAAAATGCAGTGCTCCAAACTGTCAATAAATAAATAATCCATAAAAAAAGTGAACAGTGGAGGTTAAGATCAATAAATAGAAAAAATCAATTTAAACGAGGTTAAAACAACGCAGAGCAGGAAACTCATTTTAAAATCCATAAGTGCTGGTGCCTTCCTTTAAAACTGACGACTCTCTAGCTTATCCTATTTGGACCTCACAGCCTGGAGAAACATCGCCAGCTGGTGCAGACACCCATTTATTCCAGCCTGTGTTCCCCCCCACAAATCCCTCTGCCTCCGCGGGCAACCCCTGAGCTCTGTTCAGCCCAAAGTGCTGCCAATCCAGGCTTCACTTGGCGTGGTCCCTCTGTACTCCCACCACAGCAAATGGCTACACCCAGCAAAATTACCCCTGAGCCTGATGGTCACTACTGCTCCCAAAATGCTTAACAAGAGTGACCCACAGCCCCATCCTGAGCGATGGCCACTCGCTCCTCCTTGGGGCTCTATTCCCATCCACCTGCTTCCACTCAGTTGACCAGCTTTTTTTCCTCTCCCTTTCTCCTGTCGCCACTGCCACCACCTTCTTCTTCTTCTTCTTCTTCTTCTTCTTCTTCTCCTCCTCCTCCTCCTCCGCTCTTTTCTTAACCCTTTTTCGTTTCTTATTTTTGTGATCCCCTTTATAGGCTGGGGAGCTGTTGCAGGTGCGATCGCCTGATTGCCACCCGGGGCTGATAATAAGGCAAATCTGCCCGCAAGTGCCAATAAGGCTGCCGGCTGACTGCCTCGCACCAACCCGGAGATGCAGCCTCTCCAGCAGACCGCTTGCACCTGCTCCCTCTCCCCCAGCGTGTGTGTGTTCAATATTTATTTATTAAAATGGCCACTCTTTTTGAGCTGTGGACCCACTATACCACATGGAGCCAAACATCTCCACAATTTTGGCACCCCTGCGCACATCTTGACCACTTTCAGATAGATGTCTGTCTGCCCGTCATCACTCAATCTGAATGACACGTGGCACAACACACCATCCCACTGCTGACCCCAATGTAATATCCCTTTCCAGGCATTAAGAAATAAATTGCACGAGCAAGAGGTTGCAACAATCAAAGAAATTAGTTTATTGCTCCTCTGAGTTAGCAGAACATGCAAACTCGAAACAAACTGTGTTGTCCGAACAACAACAACCACGTGCAGACAACACCGAGCTATCGCTGTCTTTTTTTATCCCTTTTGGTGTTAAGAGCTTCCTTCTCAATCCTCAGCTCCAGCATCCCAGTTGCTGCTTTATTTGAGAATGTCAGATGGAGCTCCTCTGTGTGTGCCCCACTCCACAGCACTCTGAATGGCCCCGTTTTGCATGGCATTTTGGGACACACTGCCTCATGGTAATTTGCCAGATTGTTACAATATTACTGCCAAAATCACAGCAGTGTGCATGGAAAGTCATACGCTCTAGACATCAGATTATTTTTTAATTTATAATTAGAAAGACAAGTAACAACACAATGTTCTGTTGAAAGTGAAGTTTGGTTTACTAAGCACACTGAATGCCCACCTTCTTCCTACTCCTCTGGGGAATCCACCGAGCTGTGTTTTTGCTCAGGCGCCATAAGATAAGTTCAAATTGACACTGTCATGGCAACAAAGTGACGAGGATCAATTAAGTGTGACTACTTTGGTGGAGATTTGTGTAACCCTATTCCCAGAGTGATGGTTCAACCCTGTGAAATCCTTTATCTTTCAATGTTACAAATGATTTAAATGCAAAGAGATTTTTGTTTTTTCAGTAGGAGGTACAGTAGCTCAGTGATTAGAAGAGCTGCCTCAAATCTCCATGGACCCTGATGCGATTCCTGGCTCCACCACTACTGTGTCTATGTGGAGTATTCCTCAGATGTTTAGTCTTCTTCCCATCTCTCAAACAGAATTAGGTTATGATGACTGGTGACCGTAAATTAGCTCAATGTGAGTGATTTTGCATGCCTGAACCTCCTCCAGATAATGTAGACCTGTCAGGACATTTGAAAAGGAGACTTCATGAAAGGGATCAAAAAGAGAGTGTCCACGGTGACATTTACTTATTTTGACTGAATAAATAAAACTGGATTGAAGTCAAAGAAGACATCTGGCTAAAATCGATGTACTAAGGAATAGTACTTACAACAGCAAGGCACTATATACAAAGTAAGTGGATTCATTTCGGGCAGCGCAATGGCACAGTGGTAGTGCTGCAGCCTCGCAGTAAGGAGTTTCACTTCCCAGGTCCTCCCTGCATGGAGTTTGCATTTTCTCCCCATGTCTGTGTGGGTTTCCTCCCACAGTCCAAAGACATGCAGGTTAGGTGCATTGGCGATCCTAAATTGTCCCTAGTGTGTGCTTCGTGTGTGTGTGTGTGTGCCCTGCGGTGACTGCTGTGCCACCGTGCCACATTCACACCGTAGATATAGAGAGGCACGTTACTTAATGTGTACAATGAGATGACACTCACTATAAAATGGTGCCTCAAACAACCACAACATCACAGATTTTAAGAACTAATAACTCACCTCGCGATCCTGATCAGTCAATTCACATGTCAGTGTTTTGATTTTACAAACATGAAAACACTTTTGTGACTTTTTCTTAAATCCCATTGTGAACGGCACTGTATAAAGAATGTTAATAATTTAATTTGATTTAAAAAAAAATTGAACAAGAAAAACTGCTGCACATCTCAACATAATTCAGATCTATTAACAGAAAGAAGTCAGGAAGTGGTCCCCTGAGGCAGAGCAGGCTCTGAGAGACTGCTTTGGAACTACGGACTGGGATATACTGCAGGGGTCACATAGTGAGAACATTGAGGAGGTTGTTGACTGCACTACTGACTACATCAACCTTTGTATGGACATTGTAGATCCAGTAAGAACAGTACGCTGCTATGCTAACAACAAGCCATGGATTACAAGTGACATCAGGGGCCTTTTGAACCAGAAGAAAAGGGCTTTTAAAGGTGGTGATCAGTATGAGCTCAGGCGCATACAGAAGGAACTCTGAGTCCAGCTCAAGGCGGCGAAGGAGCAGCACAGGAGAAAGCTGGAGCAGAAGTTGCAGAATAACAGCATGAAGGAAGTGTGGGATGGGATGAAGATCATCACTGGCTGCAGCTCGAAGCGGGGTGCCACCATTGAGAGAGACATGGAGAGAGCAAACCAGATGAACAATTTCTTTAACAGGTTTGACCACCCTAACCCACTCTCACCTCGGAGTACTGCACCCTGCACCCATCCTTCTGCTGTTACCAGCATAGGAGAGTGTTTCCCCCAACCCACAATTACAGTAGCCCAGGTAAGCAGAGAGCTGAGGAGACTTCATGCCAGCAAAGCAGTGGGTCCAGATGGGAGTATTGCCACGACTGTTGAAGGCCTGTGCGTTGGAGCTGGGGAGTCCTCTACAGCGCATCTTCAACCTGAGCCTGGAACAGAGGAGAGTCCCGAGGCTTTGGAAAACATCCTGCATCACCCCCGTCCCAAAGGTATCACGTCCTAGTGAACTGAACGACATCCGGCCTGTCGCTATGACGTCACATGTGATGAAGACCATGGAGCGGCTGCTGCTTCACCACCTGAGGTCACAGGTCCAACACACCCTCAACCCTCTGCAGTTCGCATACCAGGAGAAGGTGGGAGCGGAGGATGCCATCATCTACATGCTACACCGATCCCTCTCCCATTTGGACAGAGGTAGTGGTGCTGTAAGAATTATGTTTCTGGACTTCTCTAGCGCCTTCAACACCATCCAACCTCTGCTCCTTAGGGACAAGCTGACAGAGATGGGAGTAGATTCATACCTGGTGGCATGGATCGTGGACTGTCTTAAAGACAGACCTCAGTATGTGTGTCTTGGGAACTGCACATCTGACATTGTGGTCAGCAACACAGGAGCGCCACAGGGGACTGTACTTTCTCCAGTCCTGTTCAGCCTATATACATCAGACTTCCAATACAACTCGAGTCCTGCCACATGCAAAAGTTCGCTGACGACACTGCTATCGTGGGCTGCATCAGGAGTGGACAGGAGGAGGAGTATAGGGACCTAATCAAAGACTTTGTTAAGTGGTGCGACTCAAACCACCTACAACTGAACACCCCTTTTAAACGTTAACATTACACAAAGTTATTGTCTGCGTGTTATACCTGCGTTGTTATCACTCTTTAATTTAATTTTGTTCTTTATCAGTATGCTGCCGCTGGAGTTTGTGAATTTCCCCTTGGGATTAATAAAGTATCTATCTATCTATCTATCTATCTATCTATCTATCTATCTATCTATCTATCTATCTATCTATCTATCTATCTAAATGCCGTGTGGTGAAACAATCGCCGCCTTCTTTGCTGCAGTGACCGACTACGTTTTGTTGTTGCCCTCTGCTGGCCATTCTTGGTAAGTGCAATTGCTCCATCCGAATAAAGAATGGACAAAACGACCACGCAAAGAAGCTGTGTGCCACTCCGGCAGGGTTATTTCAAAGGAAACCGTTTTTGACGTATTTATCAAACGAATCGGTTTTAATCAAAGTGTATTCTGTCAGTATGTTCGGACATTGTTCTAAAACAACAGACAAACTAATAATCAGCAGTGCCCCAGATGTGCTAAGTAGTTCTTCAATCTTAAAAATGCTGTTTTTCTAATGGCACTTTATGGTTCGTTACTGGATTGTGTGGTTCCTCGACTATTGCTTGATAAATTCTAAGAAGAGTCATTTGCATTTCAAGTTGGTATTTGTGCTTTGAAAAACTTCCCAATATGTAGAAAAAAAACGAAATCCTTAAATGGACGGTAGCCGGTACCTAACAGGACACCAACAGATTAAGAAAATCTGGATTTAGCTTATTGTATGCAGCAAGAATCTTTTTAAAATCAGAGGCCCAATGGTATCTCACAAATCTGTTACCATCTAGTCACGGTTATTTACTGTATGGAGCCTGTTACAAATCTAATTAAATAAAGTTCAAGATTCTTTATTTGTCACATACACAGATATACAAGTACAACATGTAGTGAAATGTGCCCTGAATTGGCCCATGAGACTGTGCAATAAGGCAACAAATAGATCATTTAAATTAAATTTGAATTTAAAAAACAAAGAAGAAATTTAAATTAATAAAAAGAAACTTAAGAGTAGAACTAAGGTGATACAATATATAGGGAAAAAAGTATGTATCGAAAGAATTACAATTATAAACAAGATCTGAACTGTGTGCAAATGTTACAGAACAGAATATCTGTGTAATGTAAAATGCAGTGTGCTAGTTTGCTGGTTAATGTCAAAGACTTAAATGACATGGCAGCAGCTGAGATAAAGTGAAGTAGAGAATTCAGATTGTGTTAATGAACAGTTGAAAGAATGTGTGGTGGCATGTCCAGGTTAAGAAGTCTTATGGTCTACAGATATAGAGCTTCTCTTGATCCTCGCTGTTCTGGCCACAACACTCCTAAAGGGTTTGCCTGATTTCAGGCAGGTCGAACAGATAGATACTGGGGTGAGAGGAGTCTCTGATGATTCTAGATTCTCTGGCCCTACATCTCCTGGTATAAATATCCTGTAGAGATTGTAAGATCAGATCTGGTGCAGTGTTCCACCACGCCGAATCACTCTCTGTAGTTCCTTAATGTCCCATATACAGCTGTTTCCTCCAAATCAGGAGGTTATGTTCTGAGTCAAGACATCTTCTACAGCACCAGAATAAGAAAGTCCTTACGATCACTGGAGAGACCCAAAACGTCCTCCACTGTCTATGATGGTAAAGAAGCTGCATCACCTTTTTGGACTGGGCTTGAATATGATCATCACGTCGAAAATCCTCGTGTGATGTGAATGCCCAGATATCTGAAGCTGCTCACCCTCTCCACTGTGATCCAATATGGTCGAGGGTGTAGCAGGATCGCTGCTGTCTCTTACCAAAGCCCACCACCAGCTCCTGTGGTTTTGCTGACATTCAGTTGGAGGCAGTTCTTCTGACCTCACAATGCCAGATCTCCACTTCCTCCAGTGCATGTTGTCTCATCAAATTGTTGGAGGATGAAGTCCAGCACCAGTGTATCATCGTCAGATTTGACAATGAAGCAGGAGGCGTGTGGTGGCCATGCAGTCGTGTGTATAGAGGGCATAGACAAGAGGGCCTGAGTACAAAGGCCTTGTGGAGCTCCTGTATTAAGTGTGATGATGCTGGAGGCACACTACCAACTCTGACCACCTGTGGTCTCCCTGTGAGGAAAGTTGAAAATCCAGGCACACAGACAGCTGTTCAGTCCCAGGTCTCTCATCTTGGTGAACAGTCTATGGGGGGACAATTGCATTGAAAGCTGAACTGTAATCATTGAACAGCAATCTCACAGAGTTCCCCCTGCTTCATATCATGGGAGGACATGGGAGATGGAGTCCTCCATTGATCTGTTGGGGTGGGGTGAACTGGAGTGGTTCTGCGTAGCTGGAGAAGGATGCTGTAATTAAGACTATAATGAGCTTCTTGAAAACCTTTCTCAATCTTTCATGTGGATGGGTCTTTTAGGAACCAGAAATGGTTCCCAATATGGCATCACAATCAGGAACCGCTGTGGCACCTTTCATTTTTAAGAGTGTTGGCTGATGTTGTCTAATGATAATCTATGTAGACGTTTCTCCATGAGATGGGTTTCTCCTGTCATAAAAATGCACTGCTATGAGTTCATGACACAACAGAATGGTGCTCTAAAGCCATGGCTGTGGTCTTTGCCTTGTTCGAGGACCTCCCTTTTCCAGAGGCAGATTTCCCAAGTGTGCCATGTGTCAGCCGAACAAGCACATTTCCAGTGGCAATCTCGACACCACACCTGCCTGTACAGGTGTAAATCCTTCTGCCATTGCAAATAAATTAGGTGTCAATGAATTACTGTAAGCATTCCTTACAAAAAATGAGTAACAAAAACAAGCGACTGAAATGAGTTTCCTCCGCAGGGTGGCCAGGGAGAGGGAAGTCTGTCAGAGAATAATGACAGGATTTTTGGTTCCCAAAAGAACCATTGATAAAACAAATTTGTATTTATTTTGACCTATAACAGGTTCCATAAATTACTATGAACAGATGATAACAGATTTGTGAAATGCCAGTGGCTTCCTGATTTTAAAAGACTCCTGCTACATACAATAATACAGCCTGCATTCAGGTTTTCTTGATCTCTCAGTATCCTGCCTACTACATTTTAAAGATTTCTGTTTTGTCTGCATATTAGGAACTTTTTCAAAGCCCAAAGACCAACTTCATATGCTAAGATCCCTTTGCAGAGTTAAAAAGTTCTTTCTCAAGCTGTGGTGTTATGTGGAACCACACAATCCAGTAAAATATCATAAAAGAATCTATACTGTCCACCATAATATCTTCAATATAGCTAAAAAAATTTGGTAGATTGGTATGAAGCACTGAACTTTGTGGAATTAATGTCTTATCTCTCTATTATATAAAAAAAATCTTGGGACAAGACGAGACTTTTTTAGAGAGATAATTTCACGTCCCGCGAGACAAGACTTTGTGCCAAGAGATGAATTGAAAACCTAACAGGTTGAAGCAGGGGCGGAAATAAAAGATAACAATAGAAAAAAAAAGACAAAAGAGTAGAAGACAAAGTAGAACGTCATAAAGAGGCTCAAAAACGTTGGCACGATACACATGCAGTGCAGGTTAGAGGTAATGAAAGTACTAAAATTCGAAAGTCTCAAAAAACTGATAGTAAAGATCGTATTACCTCTAACAAACAGAAATTATTACTCGGTGAAATAATGGAACAGTGAAAAGAGATTGAATATGTGGACCTAGGTGATATGACAGAGCCTACTACAAGTTTAATTTTCAAAGGAAACCACAATTCGGTCCAGGTTTATATTTATGATCACAGAGAAGCAATGCAACATAAAATCGAAAGAGTTAAACGATCGGACGTATTAGAAATTCTACAGCCAATAATGGATACAAATCCATACGTTCAAAAGTATCGCACTTTACACGAAATTTATCTAAAAAACACGGACAAAGAAGTTTTCTTGGATTTCTATCTGAATCTGAAGATCATGCTTGCATATATAATAAACCAACGTGTGACAAATTGTCAGCAATAATAGTTTCAAAAGACAGAGATATCAAAGACAGAGTTGATATTCATGTTTATTCAAAAGCACAGCACGATTCGTCGCAAGTGGCAGATCTAGGAAATGACGAGCGCATAGGGCCCGCATGGGGGTTGGCGAGTGAAGCGAGCAGGGGGCTGAGCCCCCTAGTTTACATAAAAAATAAGCAAAAAACACTGTGAACATGTTACTTCACAAATGATTAATTCATTTATTAATTTCCCACCACTGTACTCCTTCTCCTCCGTCCTTCTTCACAATGATGAACATCATAATTTTAGAAAATCTTCTCGTGTTTCTTAAAGCCAACCTGCAATGTCATTTCTTGATAAAATCTGTTCAAGTGGATAGTGAATGGATGGACATGCAAAATATTGAAGATATGCTGTATTGATATAATGGGCTATTGGACACTTAATTTAGAAACTGTAAATTATTCATATTTAGCATGTGGTGGTGGCACTCCAAACCGAGGTCAGGTGCAACTTGTTTGCTTTCATTTAGGTGGGTCTAGAACTTGATTGGAGTCCACTGTGGCAAACTGAATTTGTATAGAAAGGCACATAAATGTGTATGTAAGGTCCCACATTTTACACTCCATGTCAGGTGAAAAACCAATGCATGAGGTCCAAGGAACTCTCTGTAGACCTCTGTGATAAAATGGTAATGAGGCACAGAGCAGGGCAAGAGTATAAAACCATTTTAAAAGCTTTGAGTTTTCTCAGTAGCACAATGGCCATAATAATTGTGAAACAGAAGAGGTTTGGAACCACCACAAGTCTTCCTAGAGCTGGCCATTTGGTCACACTGAGTACACAAGCAAGAAGAACATTGGACAGGGAGGTGGCCAAGAAACTAACGGTCAATCTAAAAGAGCTTCAGAAGGTCCTCTGTGGAGATGGGAGAACCTGTCAGAAGGACAACCATCTCAGCAGCACTCCAAGAGTCAGGCACATACTGTATGACTTTCTGCTAGGAGTTTGGCAAATGGCATTTAAAAGGACCTCTGAGAGTATGATGAAAAAGATTCTGTGGTCTGATCAGACAAAAATTTAACTATTGCCACAGAACTTAAACACTATGTTCCGGTTAAGACCAGGCACTGCTTATCACTTGCCTAAAATCATCCTTAGGGTGAGGCATGATTGTGGCAATATCATGCTATGGTTTTGCCTACCAAACAGTAACAGAGAGACTGACCAGAACTGAGGGAAGGATGTGCAACTAAATGCAGAGAGGCCCTTGAAGAAAACTTGATTTAGAGTTCATGACACCTCATATTGGGAGTCACAGTTCACTTTTCAGCATTACAGTGATCCAAAACATACAGCCAATACAATGCTGGAGTTGTCTCTGTGCTTAGGTGGCCCAGCTAAATCCCAGACATCATTGAACATCTGTGGAGAGACCTGAAGAAAGCAATTTACATATATATGTACAGTATACATATATTCCATCCAATGTAATGGAGCTTGGTTACCAGGAAGAATGAGAAAAACTGTCCAGATCCAGGTGTGCAAAGCTTAAAGAGACTCACTCAAGATGATTCAAAGCTGTATTCATACCAAAGGGGCTTCTATAATATACTTAATTATGGGTCTGAATACTTTATGTATCTTTAACAGATTGGAAAATAAAAGAAAATAATCATTTAATTCAAAGGAATTAAATAACCCACTTTATATGTGATCCATTCTTTCAATAAGATTCTAGGGACAAGGCATTCAAAAAGGTGTTGTGGCCGTTCTGAATGTGAATTACAAAATGTGCAATTAATATCAAATACCTGAAAATATTTTACTTGTAAATACAAAAAGAAATAAACCAAGTAAACCTTATTAAGGATTTTTATATTGGATTTCAAGTCTTTGGAAACAAAGGATGATTCTTAGAAATTAACCAAGCTTTCTGCCAACTAATTCTAGCTTGATCAGCGTTTTTTGTTTTTGTCGAAATAATAGTTTTCTTGAGAAAACGTAATTTAACCTTTGCCGTTGGCGCACTTGCTAACACATGACATCAACTAACTGATAATGATGGCAAATGCTGAAAACACAAGTGATATGTACACAATTGTAAACCTACTTTCGTCAGGTATTTCTACTAGCGGTTTCATCGTGTCCCGATGATTTGCTGCATATCTACTTTGTGTTGCTTTTTCTCAAACTGCTTCGGCTAACGCTGGCACATTGTTGGGCAGCTCCGATAAATTTCGTTATCTTAAGAAAATAAAGTTTTCAAAGAAAACAAAGCTTCGTTTTTCTCTAGGTTTCGAGAAAATTATTCGTAGAAAACTATAGAAGAAAAAAAAAATGATATTGCACCTCCTCTCTCGGCGTCCTGTATTACAGTATCAATATCTACCTTAGGTAAGCTAAATTACTTACACACAAACATAATTCCGTTTCTTTGCACAGTAAGAGCCCACACCAAACGCGCACTCTAGCAAACCGTTACACGCACTATACTATGAATGAACGTGAATGTTTCTATTCTCGGATGTGGGTCCTATTGACCTCAGTCTAATGGCTGAGTAGTAGAACAACGCCGACCTTATTCCCATGATGCAATTAGGCGTCCTCTATACACCCAGAATCCTCCACACCAGTTACCCTCTGCTGCAAAATGGCGGACAAACCGGGTGAGTTTCTTTGGGGATTATAATGGATAAAGATGCTTAATTAAGGTTTGACGTGAGATAAAGTGTGTTGTGCATTTTTGCATAATGTTAGTGTACGCCATTTAAAACAGTCTCGCTCTGTAATTATTAAGTATGATTCTGTTGTTTTAATTTTGTCCTTCTGTCAAGGTCTTAGCGGCCATTCGTCGAGGTGAATTTTTAGTGAAAAGTAAGGAGCCCTCCCTACATAGTAACAGTTGTGTGTCTGTGTTTGAACATTGCAGCAAATTAAGGCTGCTTACGTTAAACGAATGTTGTCTTGATTTATTAGTCAGTCGTTGTTTCCGTACTGACTTACAGTGCTAAATTGTAGTCGTAACCATAATAACGGAGCAGTCGGCAAGTTCCTCATCGTACACACAGAGCATATAGTATGTAACGAGGGAAAGTTGGTGCAGAGCTGCTGCTAATATCCAGTTTGAGAGAAAGACTGAATGCGTCAACTGCTCTTTTAATTTCCCATTAAAAACTGGGTCAGACCCGTCCAGCCCGTTATCTCAACTACCCTTGCCAGAAGAGGTGCGCGGAAAGTGTGTTAACGTGGTTAATAAAGTAAGAAGGATAACTCCGTTTTTTGTACATATGCTGTATATTTAGTTCAGATGGATAAATTACGATAAATGACTAAAGATTAGTACATTTTTAAAGACACCGCCAATATATCTTTAAATTCTAACTCAAAGTTTATTACAAAAATAATGTATTTTTAAAGCCGTTTTTACATATTTGTGTAAATTTTTATTTTCCCATCAGAATTCCAAAGTATCTCTTGCATTTTAATACACTGTACTTTCTCTGGAATTTAAGAGTAAATATTAAAGTTTGGTTTTCAGTTACCATTGCTCAGAAGAGGTTGTTAGATGTAAAGCTGGCTGAGCTCCCTACATGGATGACATCTTGTGACTTCACTCCTAATGGGATCCTTTCAGCAATGCGCAGAGGTAAGCCATACTGTTGATCTTGGGTTGTTAATAAAGGTGGCACAATCAAATTCCTTTTTTTCTAAAAGGAATATGGTCTTTTAAAGCTGTTGTTGTACATTGTTTTCTGAATATATGTTGCAGTTGTGTTTAGAATATTTTAAAGAATTTTATATTCCTTGAAAATATTTACTTGTATTTCTAACCAAGAATGTTTTAAAGGAACACTATCCCAAAATTATTTTTTTTATACAAATGTTATTTAGTTTGTAATGATGGTCAAAAAAAAATTTTCATCTCCTGTTATCCAGAATGGAGATTTAAAAAAAAAAAAAAAAAAGTTTGATACAAGCCAGTAGTGATCAGTGCCATACATTGGCAAACAATGTAAAAAAAAAAAAAACTTGTTACTCATGCTGTGTAATCCATATCTTGGCTATCATGTCGTATGCTCAAAATGTTCAAAACACGTGCATTTTTTTGCTAAAGTATTCTGAAATAGACACAACTAAAAATCAGCTCACATCATAAACAGGCATACACTCACATGGGATTGGTTTTCTGAACTGAAGATAAGACTCTTGGCCAATGAATGATGGAGAGGGTTGAATTTCTGCAAATAATTTTTTTTAACCTTTGTATTAAGCAGCCATCCTAAAACTTTTAACTTTATCATTTATCAAATGTTGATGTAAATTGTTCCAAGGGGCTTTCTTTGACTTGTGCAATTTAACAGTTATGGGAGAAAAAAATCAACCACAATGGTACCTTATCCAACTTCATCCATGGCAACACTGTTTTAACCATCTACTGTCAGTTTTTTGTTTTCATATTTACTCAAACAAAGCCCAGGGAACTTTATATGACTTCCAGTCAGAGGGGACGTCAAACAGAATAACTGTAGTTACTGATCTTGTTGCCTGAGGATGTCAGATATTTATACGACTAAGTATTGCAGCTGATGACAAATTAAATGACTCCAGGATAACTTTCCAACACGTTTCACATTTCCAAAATATGGCAAGCTCACCCCTTTTTCTGGACACTAGTAACATGCTATTCAACAAAGCTAATGCAGTATGAACACTTTCCAATATGTGCACCGCCATATCCCTTTTTGTTTTTTCATGAGACACCAGTGTTCCTTATTCTTCATAGATGTATTTATATGCATTGTACTTCCAGGTGAGTGCTCAATGGTTGTCATCTGTCACATATACAGGAGACATTCAGTATCTTAATAATAATGTCGGAGCAATTTAAAGATTGGTTAAACTGAGTCCCTGTGTATGTCGGACTACACAGCTTTGCCTCTGACTTGCCAAGATTGTGATAAACACCCTAATGGCACAGCCCTATTAAGAGATAAACCCTATAAACAATCGGTGATGGTTTTTGTGAGTTTATAGAGTAGTTTTGCTTCTGACTCGTGGTAGCAGTAAACACCTACAGCTTAAATGGTCTTTCCTGGAGAATTTAATAGATGATGACCATGTATTTATCTAAAGTTTGGTCATTGAATATTCACCAATGTTACAAACTGGCAAGTTATCAGTTGAAATTGTGCAGGACTAACATTTTTTTCCTATCTAGTCATTTGGCTGAATTAATCAGAGGAGAATAATTTAATGTGGCTAACAAAACAGTGCAGATTCACTAAACTTATTTTATTTTTTCCCCCCCTAAAGGGCATGACCGGTACTACAACAAATACATCAACGTCAAGAAAGGGGGCATTGGTGGAATTTCAATGCTACTTGCTGGTTATGTAATTTTGAGCTATATTTGGGAATATGATCACATCAGTAAGTTTTTGTTTTCATTTGCTAATGATACTTAAGGTACCACACTGGCAGCTTTGATAAGTATTGGATGCATGTATGTGTGTATGATACTGATATAATAGAGAGAGAGAGCTGTGTCGGAGCACAATTGTAGAAACTTAACTTTGTGTGCATCTAGCTTTTAATTTTTGGATGAATGAGAGCTGTTTATAGTTAAAGAATTTAGCTAAATATTGGGTGTGTTTACAGGAATGGGTTACTGTTTTACACTATTTTTTGTTAGAAATATATTTGTTTAAAGTAGCCATCTGATGAAGATCACACAAACAAAATAAACCAAACATGCAGCTTGATTTTAGGAAAATTTGCAGTTTTGTCATGCTTAGTACTTAGAAATCAACACAATAAAGGGGTAATTTTTATAGCAAAAAATCGATGAAACACCTAAAGGTATCAAGTTGTGCACTTGCTTCTCTGTTAGGTATAAAAGTTAATCCTGCACAATATGCAATGTAATGCATGGCTGTGAATGAGCAAGCTGATTAAATAAGCAGTACATTTATACATGGATATTTTCTTCGAAAACATTTGCAACAATAGTTTTCTGTCTGAACAAGGATTGGAAACTTGAGCAGAACAGGATTTTCAAACTTGACAAACCAGGGGATGTCTGTTGAGGTCCCGCCAAATAAATTCCACATTACAAAACAATTATTGTCTTATTTCTGCCATAAAAAAAACTATCCTGTTTAAGCACATCACCCAATTAGCTCTTAATTCCGCATTTAATTACGTAGAATATGTAATTATTTTGTGTAGGTAATATGGATGAAACATATAGTCAAGCAGATAACTCAAATATTTGTTTGACTTGGGGTGGGGGGGGGGAGTATTCAGACACTGTAGCTTCCACTTTACGAGTGTATGGCAGACCTTAAAGGAACATTTAAAAGGGTTGATACTTTTAAAAGATTGCCCTAAAGCGACACAGTCCTGCCCGATTTTGTTGTAAAACTCTAAGGGCAGCCCTTTAGTGCTGTCATGTAGAAATGTAAATTTAATGGCATGAAAGCTTAATTCACGGCAAGGTATTTGTGTATTGGCAGTGAAAAATTCTGTACGGAGGTTTGTCTCACGATGTTTGTTTATCATAGTGAAAAGCATACACTGGAATTAAAGCAATACACTTCGTGAAAAAATGTTACAAACTTCTGCTTAAGCAGAGGAAAATAAAATTCGACTTAAAACCAACTCTGCTGGATGCAGCGCTAGAAATAGCAGGCATGTAGCTGGTTGAACTTATAACTTAAGCTCTGCAGTGATGCATTTTTAACTCCTGAAGCTCTTTGGTGATGTCATGATACATCCATGAGAACTGAAATTTGTTGCTTAGCTGAATGAAATAAAATGTAGATATGGTAAATGGTCAAAAAGGGTTAGCTGCTTAGAATTAGACCTGCTGGTTGAAATCTTCAGCTTTTAGCTTTGCATGTTCTTGTCACTGAGCTTGGAGATCATTGAGTGTTCAAGTCACAGGCATCACAGAAATTGCAATTACAAGCTTAAATATTTATAAGTATATGTAACACTTTTTTCTGCATTATGATCCCATAGCTCTTTTGCCTATTAGCCTGTATATCATGATTCTGTGCATGTGAAGAAGCTGAGATTCATTCCAGCATGAAGTAAACTTCATGGGAAAACCTGTCATTTTAATAATATGGTGGCAAGGTGAAATTAGTTGTGTGTAAACCTGTACTCCTTTTAAAAAGATTTGGCAAAGTAAATATAGGTTTATAAAAATTCAGTAAAAATTAAATGTGCCCCAAATTTTTCTTATTTACAATGTACTCAATGAACTATCTAAATAAAAAATTACCCAAAATAGCCCATCACTACTCGATTTCATGTAATTAATAACAAAACTAGTTTGGTATCAGTTAGAGCTAAACTACATCATTTATAATGGTAGCAGTAATATATACACACCCTGCTTTTGTTCACTTTGCCAAACTGGTAAAGCCATAATTTATATTATTGGAATGGCTGACAGATTTAGCTTCCAATTGAATGAGAAGCGAAAAACTGAAATTACGGATTTATGCGTCTTACAGACTCCCTTTGGTTTACCAGCAGATTGCACACAATGCTAAAATGATTTTTTTCATATTTGCATGGGTTTTTCTTCTGCATCCTAAAGATGTGGGTGTCGGGACATTAGGTAGCCTTAACCTAACAGCAGTCTTTTCAGTATCACAATACCTGCAGTTGAGTTTCATCCAA
Organism: Erpetoichthys calabaricus; assembly: GCF_900747795.2. Classification (NCBI taxonomy): domain Eukaryota; kingdom Metazoa; phylum Chordata; class Cladistia; order Polypteriformes; family Polypteridae; genus Erpetoichthys; species Erpetoichthys calabaricus. The sequence goes on from NC_041404.2 coordinate 157,644,645, forward strand.
AAGTACAGCCAGGGAAAGCATTTGGTGCTGGTGGAGCCCTGTAGGAATTCCTTTAATAGAGCAGAACCTACTGGTGCCACCTTACAGGGTTGATTGATACAATTTGCCTTTGGCTTGTTAAAGTGCAGTTCTGTGGCATTGTGTAGTGTAAGACACCTTTTTTTTTTTTTGCTGTAATTGTTAATTATTTACTCGGGCATATTTGTTGTGAAGCAAAAATAATTTGGATTTGTATTGTATTCACATTATTATGACACCTGAGAATTTCTGTCCTATTACCCCCCATTGCACTTATATAAAAGTACCAAATTAAGCTTCAGTTTATGTAACGAGTGCCTAGAGAAATAACGTGTGATGCTGAATGGAAAAATATTCTTGAAAAATGACAAGGCCATCTTTTAATAGCTTGTTTGGGACCAAAATTAATTATTCGAGTCTTCTAGGTATTTTGGAAATCCCAGTAACTGCATGTTATTAGGTGATTTAAATTTTTAAAAAAGGCGTGCATTATCTAAAACAATTCGTTTTGTAAGATAGTGTAGTGTACAATCTGTTATGTTACACAAGTGTACATTTTGGTTTTTGTGCAGTTTACTTCATTCTTTGGTATTTTTTTAAATGTAGAGTAAATCATGTAATTTTACTGTTTTATATTTAACTACTTTTTATTTACATTTTTCTTCTCTCTTATTCTAACAGAACATGATCGCTGGAGGAAATACCACTAGAAGAAACTGACCATCTTCTCCAATTAAGTGCTACTCTGCTTTTTCAAGCTGGCTTATTTGTCCTTCAGAAGTAAAGCACTATTGTCCATTGTTTAGTCTTCATGTTGTGGAAGCAAAGAAATATGTGACCAACAAACTGAATAAAAAGTCGGGCTTTGAGTCTGTGTGCTTTTACACAAATGAGTCTCATTGTTGGTGGGTAGCAAGTTAACACTGAAATGGACTCCTTTTGTTGGCTGAACTGCTTTAGCTTAATTCGGTAATTATATATAGGGAAGTCAGTAACAAAACATCTGGTTATCTTTATAAGGATGCTGTGCAAAATTTGCATAAACAAAACATTACAAACCATTTATTTATATTGACAAATTTAAAATGAGAAATGTGAAGACCATAATTTAAGATTAGTTATTTAGTCTTTTAAAAAAAAAAAAAAAAAACACTGCTCAAAAAAGTTGAACACTTAAATTACACATCGGATCTCAAACAAAATATTCAAGTGGAAACTCTATACCTAGTAAAACTCTAATTCATCAAGAACAAAATGATGTAACAACAGTTAATGGAGACCAAAATCACCAACCCATTGAGGGCTGGATTCAACATTACACCAAAAATCAAAGTCAACAATTGAAATCATAGGCTGATCCAACTTGTGTGAATTGCATCATGGCAACTCCTAATGTGACTCAACAATGTGTATGGGCCCCGTGTGCCTTAATGCACTACCCACTGGCCATGCACATGCTGCCCTGGGGAATCCCCTCCAAGAGCAGGATCAGGGCATCAGTGAGCTCCTGGACAGCCTGTGGTGCTATTTGGCGGCTTCAGATGCACAGATACATAATGTTCTAGAGGTTCTCTGTTAGTTTCAGGTCTGGGCCAATCAGTGGTGTCAATGCCTTTGACTGTCCTGCACCAATAGGAACCCAGGACCCACTGCACCAGTATAGGGTCTGACAATAGCTCTGAAGATTTCATGCTGGTACCTAACAGCAATCGGGGTATCTTAGCCTAGCAGGTGGAGGTCTGTGCAACCCTCCAAGGATATGCTTCCCCAGATCATCACTGACCTAACTCCAAACCGGTCATGCTGGATGATGTTCACCACAGCATCTCCAGACTCTTTCACATCTGTCATGTGCTCAGTGTGAACCTGCTCTCATCTGTGAAGAGAATGGGGCACCAAACGTGGAGAAGCCAATTGTGGTATTCTCTGGTAAATGCCCATCGAGCTGCATGTTGATGGGCTGTGAGCACAGGTCCCACGAGAGGATATTCGGCCTTTATGCCACCCTCATGGAGTCTGTTTCTCACAGTCTGGTCAGAAATATTCACACTAGTAGCCAGCTGGAGGTCATTTTGTAAGGCTCTGGCAGTGCTCCTTCTGTTCCTCCTCGTACAAAGGAGCAGATATCAGTCCTGCTTCTGGGCTCCTCACGTAATGGCCCTTCTCATGATATGTCCTCCATGTTCTTGGGACTGTGCTGGGAGAAACACTGCAATGGCATTAATGGATATGCCATCACAGAGGAGCTGGACTACCTGTGCAACCTGAATTAGCTGCAGATACTGCCTCGTGGTACCAATAGTGACAAGGACACTAGCAAAACTAGACAAGAATTATCTGTTGCCACCACCTGTAAATCCATTCCTTTTTTGGGGTGTGTCTTGCTGTTGCCTCTCCCGTACCCTTGTTGTCACTTTCATTTGCAGCAAAGCAGGTGCAGTTGATTCACAATCACTTGTGCTTCCTAACTGGACACAATAATATACTTGAAGCTTAACTGACTTGGTGTTAGGCTGCCATGATTACATATTCCCTTCATTTTTATGAGCAGTATACATTTTAGTTTGGTTTTTTTTTGAGAAGACTTAAGTAAATACAATATTTGTAGAACAGCTGTAAATAGAGTATTTAACAGAGTCAAATTTGAGTATTGTTTAAACAGTGTTGACATAATTTAATCTGCTTTAATAACAGCTGTTTCTCCAAAAATCAGTACTCCTGTAATGAAGGATGCACCATAAAATGGGTCTAAACTTGTATATTGCAAAATTTGAAAGGTAAACTGGCATGGAAATACATAACTATGTTATTAAATTGGGACTATTTTCTTTGCACAGAGAGAAAAAAAAATACAGGAGTGTAATAAGAATTCCTTGTTAATGTATACTGTAGCAAATTAAGTACAACCAAAAGGTGTTTCAAAATGATCTTGCAATAAAGGAAAATTTAACATACAAACCAACCACATCCCCAACATTCCTCAATCTCAAAATGTAAACTTTAGTCCCAGAGTTAAAGGACGATACAAAATCCTGATATCACGACTGTTGTCAGAGAGCAGTGCCCACTGTCTCTGGCTCAGAAGCCAACTCTCCAAATAATGGGGTATCCTTTGTATGAGAAAGGTTGATTGTTAAACTATCAGTGCCACTTCGTGGCTCTGTATTAAATGATGGAAATTACAGCATTAATGTTTAAAGAGTCTTTTCTCAGGTACCCATTTTAGAAATATTTATTTACAAAAGAATAGTTTTAACAATCATAGAATGCCTTTACTGTGACATAGTACTGTTGTGTCAATGGAAAAATTAAAAACGCCTTATAAAACAATTCACATAGAACACAGCCATTGCTCCACTGATGCCAGAAGTGTCACATCAGTTTGAGCTGCCAATTGTTTCGCATTAAGTATAAAATACAGAACAACCAATTAGAACATAGTTCTTCTGAACATGCAACCCATTCATAATTGCAGTGGTAATTAGGCTTTTATTCAGTTAATGCCTATGAATTTAGGTAGTAAATCACCTCTTAAAAACTAAAAGGAGATGTTTTGAGCAATTTGTAACAGATGGGAAGAAATAGGAATTATATTAAAAAAAAAAAAACATTAAAAATATCCTTATGGCTACTATTCGACTTTATTTACAGAACCATATTAGAGCAACAGAGAAAAAATTTAGTTATCGAAGTCAACGTTTTGACTTAAATCTCGAAATTTCCACTTTAATCCTGTAGTTTATTTCATCATTAAAGTAAAACATTGTAAACTGCCCCTTAAAATCTATGTTTAATTTACCAGTTTCTCATAGCCCATTGTACTAAAGTAGCATGTTAAATACTTCAATTCTTAGGACTCTAAATGCTTACTGAGCTGTAACATCATGAATTTAAAGTATTCTGTGTGATGATCACTGCCCGTGGCTCCTCTCTGTACAAGAGGAGGTCCACTTAAGAAGCATGTAGTGATTAGATAACGACTGGGTCGGGGAGCACAGAGTATGAAGCATTAAACATGCTACTTTAGTTACAATGGGGTTTGAGAAACTCTAGTAAATTCAACATCGATTTTAAGACCAAGTTTACAACGCTCTATTTTAATGACGACATAAACTATGTGATTAAAGTGAGAATTTCAAAATTAAAGTTGAAGTTTTGTCTTTAAAGACGAAATAAACTACAACATTAAAATGGAACCCACTTTGGTGGGTCAAAGAAGTAAACGTAGCAGTCACCTTCTCTCACTGTGTGGCAGAACTTTAGATCATACTGCCAGGAGATTTTAGAAAGCTGTTGTCAATATAAATGACTCATGACATGGTCACCACTCTACCTTCCAACACTGTAACAACTGACCCATTTGTACTTTCTTGCTATGTACAGTTAGGTCCATAAATATTTGGACAGAGACAACTTTTTTCTAATTTTGGTTCTGTACATTACCACAATGAATTTTAAATGAAACAACTCAGATGCAGTTGAAGTGCAGACTTTCAGCTTTAATTCAGTGGGGTGAACAAAACGATTGCATAGAAATGTGAGGCAACTAAAAATGAACTGAAATGAAGGGATTGTGTTAAAAAAATGCTTTTAGTTGCCTCACATTTTTATGCAATCGTTTTGTTCACCCCACTGAATTAAAGCTGAAAGTCTGCACTTCAACTGCATCTGAGTTGTTTCATTTAAAATTCATTGTGGTAATGTACAGAACCAAAATTAGAAAAAAGTTGTCTCTGTCCAAATATTTATGGACCTAACTGTATGTATTTATGTTTATTCCCCTTCCTTGTATAATATTTTTTAACAATTTTTACTGATGTGTGTGGACATATACTGGAACATCTGAATTTCTCTGAGGGAATGCAAAGAGAAGTAAAGCAAAATGACACCTTTTATTGGTTATCTAAACATATTGTAAACTGTTCAGTTTGCCAATAAAAGGTGCCATTTTGCTTCACTTCTCATTGCATCCATAATGGCTAACATGATACAACAGCCTGCTACTACAAACATACCTGAGGGGATGAATATTTATCTAATATTTTTTCTTCTCTGTGGCCCTAATACACTTCCATATTTATAAGACAGTTCAGTTTTAATAACATTTTTATTGCAAAATGTATGAAAATTTGTGAAAGTTTCAAACTGTAACAAACCTTTTCTTTTTTCTCTACTAAAGGCTAAAACTAGAAATTAGGAAATTTAGGTTATGTTATAATTTGAATGTTGATTCTAGTAAGGGCTCGATATTCACAGTGACTCACACATACCTAAAAAAACAATGTTTTATTATCAGCCAGTGAACACATTATCAGGACAGAAGAGGCAGTAGGATCAGTCCTGTGGAGTTTATATAATTTGCACCTCTCATGTCTGACCAATGACATAAAACTGCCAAGGTAAAAATGAAATTAGTTAATCATGTTGTAGTTTTTTCCTTGGCACCGTCTGAAACTGTGACCACAGTCTATAAATCTCAAGCATAGGCATTTGGGTAGCTCCTTGTGTTCATTCTTCAGCACCTCAAAAAAAATAATGACAATGTACAAGAACAGAATGTTTCATAGAGTTCGGTTCACATTCATTTGATTTCAGACAGTCCTCTTTCCATAAAAATAAAAAGTAGCGGATCGACATCCAGAGTTGAAAAATAAAGTTTTCCTTTTCTCAGGAAAAAAAAAAGATAAAACAGTTCTTTTTCCAAAAACTGAAAACAAAAATCATTATGTTGAGGCTATGATGTTATCTTTATTGCCCACTGAGAAATGCCAGGTGCCCCTTGGTACATCTGTTTGCATAGTGTCCTTTGTCACCACACTGTTCAGGAGAAAGAGGTTTAGAAAATGAGGATGGCCACAATTCTAAAATCAGTTAAGAAAAAAAAAATCCTCACAAAGATTGAAACCCTGAGATGAAAATAATGTAATATATACATAAAAGTCTTACCAGTGTTACATACAGTTAATACCAAACTACAGACTCACATTTACATGTATTTATTTGGTCGATGCCTTTATCCAAAGCAACATTTGGTTGCATTTCTTTCCTTTTTTCCAATTGGAGCTCAGGCAGATGAAGTGACTTGCTCAGGGTCACACATTGTCAGTGGTGGCATATGAACCCACAACCTCAGGGTTTGCAGTCCAAACCCTTAACCACTGTGCCACACTGCCTGCCTGACTTGCTAGCTGTTCATTAGACATGGAAGAATATTCATCTGTCTTTCAAATTTTGAGCTACAGATGTCAAACTCAAAACATTGTACCCAAAATGCAGTCACAAGATGTCACTATCTGGAGAATCTCAATGGCATTAAACAATTCCAATGGGCAGTAAAGAATACGCAAGGGGCAATGTTGTGGTCATGACAGTCTTCTTAACAGAGTATTGTGCTATATGCTTAATAAGCAATTGTACACATTAGAGGCCTTTCTCCTGTTATGTGATAAGCCAATTTTAGTGGGTACCAGAATATTTAGGTACTGTATATTTCATGTATGATTTCTACATCAAAAAATTTTTATTTGGAAGAAGCTAAGGCACTTCATTCAACACCTTTCCATTTAAGCTAACCACTCCTGAACTAAACTATGGGGACTTTTTTTCTCAAGACTTTTAGAAATTCATGTAATTGACAGCATCTACTTTCTATACATTCTCTGTCTACTCCAAGGTTAAGAAAATCCACATTTTAGTCCAGCTGCAATGGGAGCATGGGAAGAACCTTCCTACGACAGGACACCTGTTTACATATTGAAGTGTCTCTTGAGGGTCTGAATGAATACGATACCCACATGAATTTGTCTTGTGCTTTTTTCTGTCTTAGATTTTCTTCCATCTTTCCAAACAGCTCACAGTAATAAACTGTGATAATAAATATAAAATCTTTGTGCTTTGAGTATGGGAAAGGTGCTCTATAAATGATATGTATTATTTATTATTATAGATATGTTAAATAATAAATCTGCGGTGGGCTGGCCCCCTGCCCAGGGTTTGTTTCCTGCCTTGCGCTCTGTGTTGGCTGGGATTGGCTCCAGCAGACCCCCGTGACCCTGTAGTTAGGATATAGCGGGTTGGATAATGGATTAATGGATGGATGGATAAATAATAAATTAACCACCATTATTAATTCTTCACCTGTAAATTGTTAAAGATGACATAACATATAAGAATGATTAAAGGTGATGGTAGACTATGTCAAACCTTAACAAACATGAATGTAAATACTAATACACTGTAATTGTGTTAGTCCAGTTCTTTTAGAATTCTGTCTGAAGAATGGCAGATTTGTAACACTAAGTTCTCAAAGTAATCAATCAGTGAGTGCTCTGTGAGTCACTGTAATTACAAAGCCTGAGTGAATGAGCCCTGCGGTTTGCTTACCTTGTAGCAGGTAACCTGCTCCAAAGGCCTTGGTCCTCTGCTTCCCGTGCTGTTGCTGTGTATCTGCATCACTCCAATCGACTGTGGCGTCCTCTGCTGGTTGGACATAGCATTGGCACTTGTTAACTGGATCAGAGAAGATGACCTCTGAGTTGTTACTGGAAGGTTTTGCTGTTGAAAGTCAAATGCAGGCTCTTTCTAAATCCCGAATCTACATATGGCTGCTGACAGCACAGTATGATGGTGGAGAATGTGGAGTAACAGATGTGCATCAAGCAGCATTACAAAATGTTTTAATAATGTGCATAAAAATATGATGATATGCAAAGACAGAATACAAAATGAAGCCTGTGATTGACTGGGCAAATTGATGCACTACTCAACTAAAAACTACAAAATTTCACTTTGCCTGCATACTGCAACATCAGCCTAGGCTTAGATTCTGGTCTGAATTCTAGGCGTAGATATATACCTATTGCATTATTCTGTCTCAAGAATCTAGCATTACAATTCCAAACCTGTTACAACACTTGTTGCATTACAAAATTTCAAAAGCTTTTTTTGTTTTTACCTTTGACAAGCAGAGACAGTGTTCCATTATCATTGGCAATCATTACTTCTGTAGTGGTATTCACATTACATCCTTGACCTCAAAAATATTGAGGGTACGCTCTTTGAATAACCAATATAAAGGCAATAAAATTACATAAGTAATGCCTTTTTTTTCCTTGGCAAAAATTGTAGAGGGAACGGACTACCCAGTGGCAGCATGATTCAGTCTAACAGCACCATTGCTTATTGGAATACAATGATCTTGAGGCAGTGAGGTATAAAATTAAATACTGTATTTAGGACTTTCTGCACACTGCTAAAAAAAACTTACAACTTGTTCCTATTTTAAACATATACAACCATATGAAATGCAGGAAATCTTTTTCTACAACCATCTCTATTTAATTCATGTTAGGTTTCTTAAAATTGAAAGCCCACTATAGAGGCAAAGGAAGTTTAAAAAAAAACTGTTGTCACACAGCTTACACTTCATATGTCTCCATGGATTAGACTTATTTAATAACTTGTGGATGTTTTATAAACAAGAATTTAAGTAATTTCTACAACACATATAAGCCTGGTAAGAAGAAGTGCATGTTTATTTCTATTTAATTGATCTAAAGAGAACACATTCAATATTTTCAACAGAGACATTTTGCTGATAAGTATACAAAAATCAAACCTAAAATGTAATTCAGTTTTAGCAAACTTTCCAAATAATAGACTTTTTGATCATGCTGTATATCCACATTTTAGGATAATTCCCAAAATGGTAATACTATAGTCTATATGATTTTAACATTCTTTTCAGCTTCTCAAGGTGCCCCTGACACAAAACATTTTCCTATCACTGAAAGCAAATGTACTATTAAGGACAATTTACAAAGTGTGCACATTAACAGAAGATCCCCCATAAGGTCAGGCAGAATCTTCTGTTCACTTGAGAGAGTTTAGTCATTCAGTTTTGGTGATCCTACTTGTACATTTTTCTTTGCTCCTACTCATATTCCTATGGATGTGCAGCATGTTCATGATGCTAGCAATATGATAACCATTTGTTGATTTCACATTGTTATGTTGAACAGCAATGAAACATGGATCAAGACAGTTAAACTATTTATTTGTTATCATACATGACCTTTTTCAAATAAACTCCAGTAGTAATGTTCTCATTTGATGAAAGCAAGTGACTTAAGAGGTGATAAAAAAAAGCATAATTCACCAAAAGTCATGTTTTCCCCATTTCTACAGGGAATGATATTCTTGTGGTATTTTCCATACCAATCAAACTCATTTTGTGGTCTTTATGACCAGATGAGCTAGATAACATATTATTGTAATAAAAGTCTTTGTAGTAATCAAGACCCCTAACCTACAGTAAACAGTATACTTACCCCTGCTACACCAATGTCCATTTACACTTTCTTTCATCAACTTGCTTAATAATGAATGACTCTAATGCACATAATACACAATGGTAGACCAAAAAGGGTATTTGTTGAAAGCCACAAATAGCTACTTACCTTCTGCTGTGTCTGTGCTTGCTGAGGTAAAGGTGGCTGTTCTGCAGTGCCCATTGGCAATTCAAAACGTGGGCTGCATGAAAGAAGAGATGAGTGAGTCTTACAGACTTCTGGCTGATGCAAAGCAAGAAATACCAATTGGCAGAAAGGCATTTGAGAGCCAATTCAAATATGGACAAAGAAAAGGCTGCTTCAGTATGTGCCAGTGTGAACCACAGCTCAGCTACCAAGTCTAGTGGAAGCACACAAGAAGGATGGGTTCATTTGCACAAGACTGTAAGTGGCAGTCCTCTCCACCTAAATTCATAAAATGAGCAGTCTACTTATTTGTTAGACCACAGTTGTTTATTATTTTTTCCTTAATAACATACTACAACAATCTCAGACATGCAAAATCTAGTTTAAGGTGACATGGAGCCATAAGCCAATGTCAGCAGCACGTGGCTCAAGGCAACAACCAACCCTGGACTGAAAGTCAGCCCTTCTCAAAGACAACTCATGCATAAGCCCATATTCACACTTATTTCCCCAATACCATATGAAAATTAATTTAAGAGGACAGCATTTAATTAATACTTTTAAATTAGTTAACAACCAGAAGTATCTTCTTCAGTATGACTAGGCATTTTTGTGGGGAAAAGTGTTTCCCTGTTCCTCTTCATTATCATTCATAAGAAAATTACTATCTTCATTCACAGTACTTGAACTCCTGAGTTGTTCTTATGCAGCTAAAACTGCATCAAGACTAATTTTCCTGTTTTCGCAGAAATGTACAACACTGAAATATAAAAGCATTACTGAAGTAGTTACCAAAAAAAATCACCACCAGGAACAAAAAGGAGATTCAAAACAAGGGGAAAATCTGAGTCATAACTAATATACTTACTGCATGAATTTACAATTAGGACCCTCTATACAAAACCCAACCAGGTAGTTCACACAGATGACTCGCCGGGTGTGTCTGTGCCTGCACAAAGGGCCTGAGGGACACAAGAAATTTACCATTTAATGACAAAAAACAGGTACAAAGCTCATCAGTATTAACAATGAAAACTAACAATAATGCTTACTAACACAAATGGAAAAGTACAGCAAAGTGTCTCACCGTGCTTGCAGAATCCTCGATCATACCATGGACAGTCCTTAATTTTGGACTCGGGATCAATGTGTAAAAATGGGCATTCCTTGTTGCTGCATTCCCCTATATATAACAAAATGTGAATTATATTGGATTACACACCCAGGGCTGTGGAGTCGGTAGATAAATCCTTCGACTCCAACATTTCTGGTACTTCTGACTCCGACTTCTCTGTATTTAATATGCTAATGTATTTTCCGTGCTGACTGAAGGAAGGCAACATCCATGTCATTTAACCACAGAACTACTGGCTAGGAAGCTGACTCTCTACCGTATTGGCCAGTTTAAATAAAAGACAAGAACTCCTGAACACACATCAGGCCATCGCACACACCTTCACCTACATCATTACACCTGTTTACACTCAAATGATCTTGTTAAACACATTATATCTGTAATAAAATGAAAACACTTTTTGTAATGTACCATAATCCAGATTACAATATGTGAATGTCAGGTTGTATAATAGCTCATGTGAACTTCACACTAGCAGTAACACAACTATGCACTGGGCTTTATTCTTACATCAGATAAGTACCTAATTATGACTATTGTTTGTGAAATGGGACATTTGAACTTGCTGGTTTTTTTTTTCCATTACAATTTAAAATTTATTAGGAGTCAGAGTCAGTACATTTTTGCTGACTCCGACCCCAACTCCAGGTACCCAAAATTGTCTCCGACTCCACGGCCCTGTACACACCTGCACCAAACACTGCTAACTAAATGTCTGCCCAAAAAGTTATCAATCACAATACTTGTTTCTTTTAATTAACAACTCTAGACAGCGCATGCACAATAAAAAGTTTGACCTGAACGGCCCTAAACTGCATTAATGTAAAAGCAGTTTTATAGGCCCACGTCAGAGAGCAATATATAATCTGCCTATAAAAATATCAAGTAATTCATTTGAAAAAAATATTGGAGGCATTACTACAGAAAATAAGCCTCATTAAAAAATTACATGAAGGACAACAAAAAAAATAGACAGTGAGGAAGACAGCCGAGTGTCACACATGTCAATAATACAAAGGTAAAAAAAAAAAAATAGATAGGACAGTGGAGTAAACAACTTACCAAACTTTGAGTAAAAGTAGCACTCTGGCATTTTGGTCATGTCATACTCGTGAAGAAACTCACACTGGTCTCCCTTTTTACACAGTCCACGCAGCCAATGCTTGCAAACAACAGTCTTCTCCCCACTGATGTGGCGGAACGGACACATGCCACCTGTAGTCATGTGGTAAATACATTGAAGCACATGTTACATAAATTAAAAGTAAGGATTATTGCATGCTAAGTATTACTACAAAATCATAAAGCAACCCTGAGCAAATCTGCCAGCCCTACAAAAGTAGGTATGTTAGGATAACTGAAGCTTACACGGGAAGGTGATCACTTATGAAATGGTGCTCTACAAAACAAACTATGTTGCTTTTTTTGTGTATTACTTACATTAGCAATATTTGTGAACTTAACATGTCACACTTTTTGACTTGACTCCAAACAAGTATCAATAAGCCCTCTCCCAAAAACCGAACCATTAATCTGACATGTCTTCTTACTACTGCACTACCAATGATGGGGACCAATATCGTTTCCTCGGAAAGAAGCTTTAAACTAAAGATTGTTAAAGTAACAAAAACACTTTCAATCTATGTTTAAACTCTTAAACTTGCATTAAGCACCACAAAGCTTATTATGAAGTCTTGGTAATAATTTGGGAAGCACGGTCTGTAAGACATTTCTGCACTAAACAAGTCACAGGGGCGGTAATGTTAACTTTACATGTAAATCTCACAGCTTGCTGATGATGTTGGCTAAAAGGGTGATATACAAAAAATGCTGAGACTAAAGATTGGTTTTAATTCTATGTAAATGTAAGTTTAGTGACAGTGTCAAAAATTCATTGTCAAGTTAGGTTCAGATTCTGATTCTGTGATATTCACAATTCCAAGAAAACTTGATTTTAACATGGTTTGTGGTGGATTTGTGTGTCTGTGGAAACCTATGCATAATGATAACTTCTGGAAAAACTGACCGACCTTTTTCAAAAAAGTTGCAATAATTTTTGTCTTGTTACATGCTCCAGGTTTATTGTTTTTGGTCCAGTACTTGTCTCAATATCCTATGTCCAATGAAAAATGTTTTGGAAATTGTTTAATTTAACCAGGTTCTTCAGAGTCTGCTCTGCTTAATCATGATTGATTTGCAAAATTTTTTCATGTTTAGTTTTTGAGATACCTAATTTATTTCAAAATATATGGGCACACACACTCAAAGAAATGTATAAGTGATGATAGTTAACAACATGTTTTCCCTACCAGAGCACATTCTGTATGATGAGGAGAAAGAAATTTTAAAAAAGGCCAATGTAGACAAGAGCATTCAGCCACCCTTATAGCAATCTGTCTGTCTATGTACCTTGTTTACTTCACTTGACACAAAGTGTCTAGCTTTTAAATTACACATTGAGGATGTTCACTTAATTCAATATCCTCTTCAGTTTACTCTGCATATATTTGTATACATAATATTATATAAGTGAAAGTACTTGATTGTCTATTATTGTACAGTTCTATCAATTGTGTTGTATTGTTAAATCATCCATTGAGCGATTTATTGTGGTATCACTAAAGTGAAATTTACATTGAGGTACTGTATGGACCATTTCATGCAATTTTTTTCCTGTAAAGTACTTTCTAGGTAAAGAAAAAATAGTGAATTGAAGTTTGATGTAAATTACATAAAAAGTGGCCACATGCTTGTAAACTGAATATGCTTCAATATTTTCTAACAAAAAAGACCACGGGGCATTACACCTTGACCCATTTCTATTACTAATTTATTACTGAAAATAAAACAGGATGGGGCCATGTATTATTTATTTAACAATTTGTTTTTCCAAACCAATATACTTATTGCAGTCTATCTTGGTAACATCAGCTATAATGAAAGAACAAACACACAACAGGACACCAGTCCATCACAGGGCATGCAGACTCCCTCACTAACTCACCCATCCATCAAGATCTGCTAAAGAGAATCAAAATAATGACAGCAATCGCCTTAACCTGAAGGACTTTGGGAGGTTACAGAAAATCAGGGAATTGGGGGTGAGAGAGTAATGTAGACACAAGCATACCATGCAAAAATTGTAATTTCACATTTTTGCTGTCAAGTTAAAATTAGTCATTAAGAAGAGAAGTATGCTGTGCTGTTTTTGTCTTTCACACATTTATTCATTTTGGAAATTTGCTAAATCCAATAGGGTTGAGGAGTTCCCTTTCAACATTTACCACACAATTATTATTATTATGATTGTGTTTACAAGATTCCTTTCACTAAGGCAGATTGAAAAGAAGATGAAATATTCTTGACAACTTACAAAAAGATATTAAACAAATTTAAATTAGAATAACAATCTAAGGTGGAGTACAAAATGTACCTACCAGTAATTAGTACCTCGTGTTAATCCTACATGAAGCTCTCTGATAAAGATCTGTTTCTTATTGTACTTAGTGCAGGTGAAGTGGCCCAGCAGATAAAAAACCAGGCACTAAAGCACCTCCTTAACTCACAATGGCAACCTTCACAAAGTCACTTGATCTACCTGCACTCAAACTTGAATAATTTCGAAACAATAACACAGTGGTTATAAATCACTGCAAACATGAGAAATGGAAATATAGGCATTTCGTGTGACTAAAAAAAAATCGTACAAATTTTAATAAATACAGCCCATATACCTTTTATACATGCTGCCCTCAGGAAAAATTCACAGACAGCAGCTCCAGATTCTAAATGAAAAAAGAACCCAGTATTAATACAACTGAAATAGAAAAAAAGAACAATACCACTTTTATAAATGCACTACACACTGTATATATGAAGAAAACCTGAACATTCATTACACATGCAGAAACATCAATAGCATTCAATCTGTTCATACACTACCACATTCTATATACCAAATTGGATTATCAAAACTTCCAAATAACAGATAAAATTATTTAAAAAATGAAAAAAATCACAACTTTGCTGAATGTATAATTCACAAGGCCATTCTTGACTTAATGACTTTGGATTTTATATCTAAATGGCTACGCCTTACAGAAGAGTATACTTGTACATACTACCAACAAACTGTTATTCAGTAAAATAGCTGAGCCAAAATGTTACTGCCTCCAAAAACAAAACTGAAAAAGTGGTATGTTTAATAAAACTGAGATGAACTGCTGTTTTCATTTCATACATGGCTTCGTATTGGCTTTATTGCGCTTCTCATTTGTCTGCTTTATCACGTCTGATGATGATTTATGATGTAAAATGAGCAGATTTAAATTTTTTGATACAGAAGTCGAGTATATTAGTGAACTCAAAATTTCAAAATATGCACTTTTTTTGGCATGGAACTTTTAAACTTAAGATCTCACGTGTCTGGTGTTTTTTATTTTACACACACAATCACATCCCATGTAAATTTGTACTAGACTACACAATATCATTGCCGTAAGCCACAAACTTTTATAACAAGTACACTTTGACTAATTAAGTGAAAAATAAATGCTTTATTGATTCACAGTATGACAACAATGAAATTTATTTCTGTAAATATATACGATTAACAAGTTAACTCAAGGTGATTTAAAAATTGAGATACAATAACTAGGAAAACACTGCATGTGTATTTTTTTCTTTTTGATACATTGACTAAGTAAGTATAGATATGCGTGTGACTGTGCCCTTCACTAGACTGGCATTCCATTCAGGGCTGGCTAATCATAACTATATAAATGGAAATGTATATATATTTCTCATCCATAACTCACTATGACATTGATCATTGTTATTTTTTCTTTACTTCTTTGCAAACATGTTTGACGAATCAGTAATAAACGTTGTTAGAGTCGAGCTCTTTTTTTAAAGAATAAATATAAAAGTAAACAAAAAAAGTGTACAGATCAACAGATGAGCCTGGATAATTAATGTTGCCTCATTTTTTGCTATCAAGGACTCAGACTTTAACCAAATCTAGAATTGCTTTTCTCAGTTGTGGTCGCACTTCGGAGCCTTGGTGCAGCTCAGTGTCACCGACTCGAGGGAAGCCCTACGTGCGTCCGCTTCTACACGGCGGATCAATCGCAGTATCGCGCGCTGCAGGGGAAGGGAACAAATTAGCGGTGTGAGCTGCTGATCTTCCGACAGCTTCTCCGACTTCTTGCCCTAGGTTTTGTCACTCACTGTCCATGCCAGGGAACGGCAAAGGCTGCGCTCCCAGCTGCTGCTCCACAGCAACCTCCAAGTCAAATTTAATGTGATCCACGGTGGCGATTATATCCTGCATCTTCTTCGTCTGTTGAATAAAAAAAGTATAACGGAACAAAAACAGTTAAAATAAATTAACACGCTAGCGAAAGTCGCCCTCCTTTCAAATTCGACTAGAGCATCGAGAAGCGCACGCAGCGCACTCTAACCTTTGACCTTTCCAGACGTTTCCAATCAATAGCGGCACGATTCTCGCATTTGTGCGCATGTGCGGATGAGTTAGACGGCGGTTAAACTGCCAGATTGGAGCCCCTTGCTGTGCTGTGGGGTTTTTCAGAAATTTGGTATCGACTTTTATAAGACCTTTTATTTTTTCATGCTTTGCAAAAGTTGGATTTTGGGGATAAATTCATTAATATCATTCAGTCTTTATTTAAAAAAAATGAAAAACAGACTTTGCGTAGAGTTTATTGTTTGCGGTGTAAAGAAACGTACGTCACATCTCAGCATACTTTGAAATTATTAGTAAAATGTAATTTTGACATAAACAAAATCCCAGATAAACTATCCAATCAACATTGAAGGTATTATTCTCCTGGACCTTTTTTTATATAAACACATTTTTCACCCCACTGTATATTTCGTTATTGATTATAAAAGTGAAACATTGTTTCTGCAGATGTGGTATGATAACAATATTCTATTAATATCACAACTGTTAAATACGGATGGTAAAGAATATTCTCGCAGTGAATGTTTAATGGCATTTCATACCCTGTGAGTCTACTTTCATTTGCTATTTTTGATATTTAGTCAACACTCATATAAATGAGAGTAATTTAGATGTTTCTTCATTGCTTGCAGTGGATTGGTATTCACACTAATTAGCAAAATATTATACACACTATGCTAGTACTGAATATGGCTTCATTTTGCTCTCAAAACGGCCTTATTTCTTCATGGCATGGATTGCACAAGATGTTAGAATCATCCCTTTCAGATTCTGGTCCATGGTGACATGACTGCATCATACAATTTCTGTGGATTTGTCAGCTGCACAGTCATGTTGCAAGTCACCTGTTCTACCATATCCTAAAGGTGCTCTATTGGATTCAGATGCAATGACTTGGGAAGCAACTGAACAGCGCTGAACTCATTGTCATGTTCCGGAAACCAGTTTGAGATGACGTTTGCTTTGCAACAAGGTACATTATCATGATTAGAAGATGGGTAAATTGTGGCCATGAAAGGTTGCACATGTATAGCAACAATACCCATATAGGCCATGGCATTGAAAATATGATTGATTGATATTATTGGGACCAAAGTGTGCCAAGAAAACATTCTTCACACCATTCATTACACCATCACCACCAGCCTGGACTGTTGACATGAGGCAGGACGTGTATATGGTTTTATGCTGTTGGCATCAATTCTGATCTGTGCACCTCAGCAGGAATCAAGGTTCATCAAAGCGGACTACATTTTTCCAGTCTTCACTTGTGCAGTTTTCGTAAGCCGATGCCCACTGCAGTCTCAACTTGCTGTTCTTGGCTGACAGGACTGGAATCCGACATTGTTTTTAGTTGTTGTAGTCCATCCGCCTCAAGGATTGACATGCTGTGCATTCTGAGATTATTTTTATGCACACCACATTTGTACAGAGTTGCTATCTGAGTTAATAATAATAATAATTCTTTGAATTTGTATAGCGCTTTTCTCACTACTCAAAGTGCTTAGCAATTGCAGGTTAATAATAATAATAATAATTGTTTGCATTTATATAGCGCTTTTCTCACTACTCAAAGCGCTCAGCAATTGCAGGTTAAGGGCCTTGCTCAAGGGCCCAACAGAGCAGAGTCCCTTTTGGCATTTTACGGGATTCGAACCGGCAACCTTCCGATTACCAATGCAGATCCCTAGCCTCCCATAGCCTTTCTGTCAGCTTAAACCAGTGTGACCATACTCCTCTGACCTCTTTCCTAAACAACTGCCATTCACTAGATGTTTTTTGTTTTGTGCACCATTCTCAGTAAACATTACAAACTGTTGCATGTGAAAATTACAGAAAATTCAAACCAGCTCATCTGGCACCAACAGTCTTGCCAAGGTTGAAATCACTGAGCCCACATTTTTTCCTAATTCTGGTGTTTATGCTTACATTAACTGACACTCCTGACTGTTACTGCATGATTTTAGGCATTGTGCCGCTGCCACCTGAGTGACTGATTAGACAATTGCATGAATAAGCAGATGTACAGGTGTTCCTAATAATTTGCTCAGTAGATAGCTTAAGGTACCAAGACAATAAATGTAACAACAAACCCACTGAGAATCTATTAAATCCGTGTTATGTTCCTTCATAATCTCCTATTGGAATGCTAAATGTGGTATTTTAAATTGGAAAGTAATTTGTTCAGTTCCTAGTAGATATTGCCTCACAAGTAAAAAGAAGGTAATTATTTTTAAAATCATACACAAAATTTACCCTGTAAGATTGACTCTCTCTAAATACATTAAGGAACAAAATAAGTTATGGGTATGTTGTGAAAACAATGAGGAATCTCTATTACATTTATTTTGGGTACCTGTATGTATACAAAAAGTTATTAATTACATCTAAAAAGATATTTATTAAAAGTATTAATATTAACATTTTTAAGGACTGAAATATTTTGCTGGGTTTGGAAGATTACACATGGTAAAGAATATATTTTTAAAATCTTTTTCTAGTAATAGGTAGTAAAACAAAGACAAATTTTACAATAATGTTCCATGTTTTAGAGTTGTTAAAATTAAGTTTTACTTTTATTTGCACTCCTTACTTTAATTAAAAAGTAGAAGGCAATAAGGACAATTTATTTTTATAAAGATTGTTTGTTTGACAACTTTTGATTAGAAAATGCTGCTGTCAATTTTTAATGATGTGTTAATTTTTGATGCTTTATAAAATGTATTTTGGAAGACATTTTTCGAAAACTCCTAACAAATTCACAAAGGCTTACAGGAATAACATCTATTCTTTTAAGCATCACATTTGTCTGTAAATCTTAAGGAGTTGTGAACTAATACTAATATGTGAATGATGTTTAGATTATAATAACGTCATTAAATTTTCAGTAAAATAGTTTGGAAAATAAAGTATGACTTAAAGCAGTTTTAAGTTGTACATAGCTGATTGTAAAGTAAATTAAATATGTAGAGCTAAAAAGGACATTGTGTTGCGTACAGAAAGTTGCTGGGTATTTGACAAAGATGAAGAGTCTTTCATGATGTTTTTGCCTAGGTTGCTTGTTAGCAAATTAAAAGAAACCATAACCAACAGAATCTTGATATTTATTTGAAAATAATTTCTACTTTATTTCAACATAAACAAGCAAATTCCATTGAACAACAACAACATTTATTTATATAGCACATTTTCATACAAACAATGTAGCTCAAAGTGCTTTACATGATGAAGAAAGAGAAAAAAGACAAAATAAATAAGAATTAAAATTAGGGAACACTAATGAACATATAATGAACATCTATTGGCACCCTTAGACACAACTGGTAGAAATACAGTTTAACAAATAACAGTCTGTAGCATTGTATTTCTACATAAATATTTGGAATTACATTTTTTGCAGAATGACTGAATTTATGTTAACTTCTTTTTAAACTGTTAGCTTTCTACCTGTTGATGTTACAGTGAAAGATATTGTGTGAGCACAACATTACAACACATAACACCCTCACCTGGAATAATATTAACTAGTCAGTGGTTCAAAATACGGTGATGTGCAATAGCATCTGAATGGTGAAAGGATTTTTGAAGGTATCAGTCAGTCAGTCAGTCATTGTCCAACCCACTATATTCTAACACAGGGTCAAGGGGGTCTGCTGGAGCCAATCCCAGCCAACACAGGGCACAAGGCAGGACCAAACCCTGGGCAGGGTGCCAGCCCACCGCAGGGTACACACACATACCAATTCACCTGATCTACATGTTTTTCGACTGTGGGAGGAAACCGGAGCACTCGGAGCAAACCCACGCAGACACAGGGAGAACATGCAAACTCCACTCAGGGAGGACCCAGGAAGCAAACCCAGGTGAAGGTATCTGCTTAAAAATCTTCAATCAAGAACTGCATGATGTGGGCACAGCTGCCCCTTCCTATGCGCACTGCGCGTGGGGCCCGTGATCGAATGACCGATGGGATGAGGGTCCCTAATGGTGTTAACTGGTATTTTATTAATCATCAGATTCACGTCATTGATTGTCACCTCTCAACACTGTGATCCTTTCTCAGAGGGATGGCTTCAGTCAGCACCAGTCAGAAGCGCAGTAAAGATAAAAACGAAAACAGGAGGAAGTAGCTCGTGCTGCAATTGCAGGTGTGTTTTGAAATCTAAATTTGTCCATCTTCTTGTAAGCTAGCTCGCCTTACTTCAGTCGCCACTACACTAAAGCTATGGGTTTACTGGAATAGCAATAGTGTAACAGTTTCAATATCAAGGGTTTAACAAATATTGTTTGATGTCACAGTACCTAGCTGACACATTGCTGAGAATTGTTAAAGGTTGCTATCGTTAATCGAGCACTGTGCTGTAGCACTGAGAACACATTTGTAAATTTCTCTGGCGCACTAGTTAGTTTTAGGCTGAATTGTGGAAAAGCATAAGGAAAGCAATTTTGCCAAATAAAAAGGAAAAAATAGCTCAGATTAACTTCAATTATTCGGAAATGTTATTGCTAGCTACCACTTCTGATTCAGTTAATACTATACCTGTACTGCTACCAGCTGTCATTGGAAGGAGCAAATTACGTTTTGTTGACAGAACAAATCTTTTCATCGTTACTTGAAATTTATTATATTCGACAATTATGTGACCGTATTGGAAAAGTGAAATAAAAATAATAGTAATCTTCTCCATTCGAACCGCTAGAACGTTACTCATTTAATTCCAAGTACTGTATAGTAATAAAATTCAACGTAGACTCTGGAGCCCGCCTAATTCTTTTATCGAATGTTCTGCTATCCATTAGCTTAACCTGAGGAAATGGCGACGAGAAACCGTCACGTGATAAATGCACATGCGCACGTCGTTCAACCGGACACTACGAGTAGTAACATGCGTGTGTGTTGGTGTGTAACTTACAGTGGAATGTAGCTTCGTTGATGCTTGCTTTTTAGCTGTCCAGTGTGAAGGGTCAAGTCGGCGCCTGACGTAGACCTCATATTTTTACTTCATATGGCTGCTCTTACATTAATATGGAAAGATGTGAACAGCGATTGACTGGCGTTACGTCCTGTCTCCTTGGCTTATGTCCCACGCTCCGACCCTGCTTGACCTCTTAATGAAGATAGCGAGTTTAGACAATAGGTGAGTAAATAGTTTACTGTAGCGTAAGGTGACCACAAAAACACAAGGTCACGTCTTCAAATGTCACACTTTCCTCTAAGTAACCATGTTTAAGTCACCTGTTCGTGTAATTGTTTTTTTTGTGTCAAGTGTCCATGTGAATCTTTCTTGGGTCAAATTCCCCATAATATTCTGTTTGCTAAATTTAATTGTGATCATTTCTGATTTGCACATTTAGTCCATAAGCATTTTGACACTAACAAAATTGTTTTTATTAAGGCTTTCTGTTCATGAATACTAGTATTGAAATTAAACAAAACGTATGGGTTTTTATTGCAGACTATCATCATTCAGTCGCTGGTGTTGACATGAAAAGCGTATGTGCCTACACTATCCGTTTAACAATTTAAAATTATTCTGTATAATTGTGGATATTATGTTGTCATGTTTAGTACTTGGTTGTAAAGCCTTTTCAGTCAGCGTCTGTCTGAAGTCTGGGACTGCTAGGCACCACAAGGTGTTAGGTTTCTTTCTTGTTGATGTTCTGCCAGGGTTGCTCTGAAGCCATCTTCAGTTTCCACCTATTTTGGGGCTTTGATGTCTTGACATTGACAACTGAAAGCATGCTCTGCTGGGTTTTGGTCAGGTGATTGACTCCGCTATTCCAGAATATTACACTTTTTGCCTTTGAAGAACGCTTTGTTTGCTTTAGCAGTATACTTTGCAATAATGCCCTGCTGCAGTGTAAACAGCATTCCAATGAGTTTCAATGAAATGTTTTGTATCTGAATAGATAATTTGTCACTGCACACCTCAGAATTCACCCTGTTGCTTTTATAAGCAGTCACCTCATCAATAAATACAAGGGAACAATTTCCAGTGGCAGCCATACATACCCAAGTCATAACACTACCTCCACCCATAGATGGGTCCCTGAATGTGTCTGTTGAGGTTTGGAAGCTAAACCCAGGTGCACTGGTAAAGATTCTGGGTCCCTGAAAATTCAGTTTTTCAGTCATTCAGATGTCTGTGTAAGGTAGAAGGACACTTGACGCATTTCTTTTCTAGCTATTTTTTGTACTTGTTTAGACCTGGTGTTGGTCCGTATTGGATGGCTGAGTTTGTTTGTATGTTACATTTAGAAAATGTTAATTGCATATACCATTCATCTGTGTTTAATATAAATACTCTTAATGCTGAAAGTCTACAATAAAATCTCAAACTCTTTGTTTCATTTCAGTACCTGTATGCTTGGGTACAGAACCATATTAATAAAAATTGTGTCTGTGTCCAAATATTGTACAGGCATACAATATCGGAAGATCTGTGCACACTTTCTGATTCGATAAAGGATTTTGCTGTTTAGGAGGGACAATTGTTATACACAAAACAGGTGTCTGCTATTCTCAAATTTGCATTTTTGACAGTATTAGCATAACTTTGGGTGGCAAGGTGATTAGCACTACTCCCTAGGTTTGAATCCTGCACCCATCTTTGTCCGTAAGGGTTTTGCACCTTCTGATTTTGATGCTACATTTCAAAGACATATGTGCTGGATTAATTAGCAATTCCAGATTAGGCAAGTGTTTGCGTGCATGTTATGGACTGGCTTTCAGTACACAGGTAGTGTGTTCTGCCCAGCAAATCAACGGAGGTGAAGTTCCTAACCTAAATGACACATATATTAGGCAGCGTTAAGGGAAAGCCAGAAAAATCAACAGAATCGTCATGTGAATCATTACTATTAACGTTCCATAGCATCAGTCTCCAAAACAGCAGGCTCCAAATCAGCTTCTGTCATCAAGCTGTTAGGATGCTAAATTCTGCATAGTGACTAGTACTAACCTTTATAGAGACCCCATCTCTCCCACATATGTTGCGGTTCCTTTATCTGTGCATTTCATTACACCACAACAATTTTTGATGTTAGTGTGCATTGTATAGTGTATAAATTGTCAGAATGTCTATTTACTTGTGTGTTTATTTTTACACATTATGTGATTGGTGAATTTATATTTCAATTCATTTATTGTCTATTTCCGATGAGTACTTTGTATACAAGTTTTTTATTCACCTGTACATTCATGTTAAGTCATGTGACAACAAAGTGACTTAACTTGACAGCTGTCAAGTGGGCCTTGCAATGTCTAGGATTGGTATCCACTTTGTATACAGTCCTGATGAGATAGGCACAAGTGCTGTATAATTCTGAACTGCAAAGTGTATTAGAAAGTGAGTTATGTGAATGTTTGGCTAGGTAAAGTTTCCAGAAACCAAATATTTTCACAAAGAAGAATAGTAAATTAACTTTAAAGTTCTGTTATCTTCATAATAGTAAAGTGTGTCACAAGAGATAGGAAAAAAATTATTCACCATAATCATACTAATTTACAGCAACTTATTATGTATTTTTTTCTTTTATGTAGGTAAACAAGTTTCTTCACCCCTTGTGGCAATTGTCTAAAACATATAGGATGCTTAGAATTAGGTATTTGATTTGTTGTCAAAGGCACTTGATTTTCAGATCTTTGACATATTTATCTCAGCCATGCAGAACAGTTATAGCAAAGGTTGGACATTGTTCAGATCCATTTTCCAAGAGTATTCTCAACACTCCAATCAGAACCTACAGCAAATCCCTTTCAGTTTATAATTGGCTATCATCTCCAGAGCTTCAAGGAACCAAACTCACATCAACTGACTTTGACATTGATTCTCATGATAAGATAGAAACTATCAACAGCATTGAAGACGGTTTTGGAAATATGAGCAAAACCCTTTCATCCAGAAAAGTATTTCGCAAAACGTCACCTGATTTACAGGATTTGCAATTTAGGGATACGGAGGATGTCGAAGAAGAATTTGAGATGCCTTCCAAGCCAGTCAGAAGAAATACACCTTACTGGTACTTTCTGCAATGTAAGAAGCTAATCAAGGATGATCAGGTAAAACCATGTTAAAAAAATCTTGTGTCTAGTGAAATTTGACTGTTTTTTAAAGTTTTTACCAAACTGTGTTTCTTTGTTTTTTGCACATAAGACTGGTATCATAAATTGAAAAAGCAAGAGTCTATAGGCAAAGTGTTGCCTCTTAATCATAGAGCATAGGCCAAGTCTACATACAGAATATGTGTTAAATACATTGATAATACTTCTTGTTAAGTCCTTTCTTCCTGTAAACAAAGGCCTCCAGATACTGAAAATTGTTGAAAACTTTGCCTTCCCTCATCACTCTACATGGTTTAATTTTGAAAACTAAAACCGCTAATAAAATTTGGATGAAGGTTAATTCTGTTTGGCAGTGTATGTATTGTCACCCTTGTTATTAAAAGATTATTGACTGTTATGTACATTTCTGAGCCTAATTCTGTATTGAACACAAATATTATTGGCATTCTGCTTTTTTTAACAAATTTTGGTTAAGTCTGTTCTTGATGGTTTTACCTGTATTCAAAATACAGCAGCTTTCAGTCTTTCACAGAGAGAAATTGTCTTCAGAGGTGTGTAGTTTCTACTAAATATGACTGTGCCTGACTTTGTTAGAAAGCAAATCCTTTAAACACATAAACACTGTAAAATTAGGACTACATTAATCCTTTAGCAGTAAAATATTGTTTATTTTGAGGCTTCAATAAAGAAGTTTGGGCGGCGCAGTGGGTAGCACTGCTGCCTCGCAGTTGGGAGACCTGGGGACCTGGGTTCGCTTTCCGGGTCCTCCCTGCATAGAGTTTGCATGTTCTCCCCGTGTCTGCGTGGGTTTCCTTCGGGCGCTCCGGTTTCCTCCCACAGTCCAAAGATATGCAGGTTAGGTGGATTGGCGATTCTAAATTGGCCCTAGTGTGTGCTTGGTGTGTTTGTGTGTGTCCTGTGGTGGGTTGGCACCCTGCCCAGGATTGGTTCCTGCCTTGTGCCCTGTGTTGGCTGGGATTGGCTCCAGCAGTCCCCCGTGACCCTGTGTTCGAATTCAGCGGGTTGGAAAATGGATGGATGGATAAAGAAGTTAGTCTATTATCATTTTGATGAGTGTATCAATTCTCTATTCGAGTTACTAATTTTAAATTACTGACGAACATTAACTTCTGTTTCTGTTTGATTTTCTTTAATAATCAATGATACACTTGTTTTCCACACAGCTTCCTGAGGCCTTGGACATGTTTGAGACTCAAATGTTGAAAGTTGAACACATCCCCCCAGAAGAATATAACTACACAGTGTTGATTGGAGGCTGTGGAAGGGCAGGATACATCAAAAAAGCTTTAAAACTGTACAATGATGTGAGTCATTTAATTATAGCAAACACATTGCAGATTAATTTTAAAGAAATGTTTTGAAGGGTTCAGTAATTTTATGTATGTAAAGGAGACATTGGGGGAAAATGCTTCTGTGATGAATTGTAAGAATATGTTTTTATAATATTGGTAAGATCTAGTTGTAAATAAATTTTATTTTACATATCTCTATATGTGAACTCCATTCTGAAGCCCTTTACATTCTTCTATATTAATAAAATGGTGAGACAGTAGCACATTTAGCAGTTTACTTCCTCAAAGCACTGAAAAACATTTGTATTAATTGCAAATGTCATTGACCCTACCCTTTTGTAGACTCCTCCTGTATATTTTATTTTTACATTATTGATTGAGCACACACAGCATCTATTAAAGATTAGAACATTAAGAGACACCCAACTCTACAAGATGATAGAATATGAAGGTGAAGAAACAACTGAAGATGGCCCAGCCTGAATCTGTAGTCTTTCCGTTTTCTATTTCAAGCTCAGCAAATTTGGCAATAGGGTAGGGTCTAGGTCTTTTCCTCTCCTACAGTATCATTTCACAATGAACTTTTTTTCTTTGTAGTCCAAAGATGTCATTTTAACTAGACTGCCAACTTTAAACTGTATTTTTCTCTCCGTTGTAAGACACCACTATTTCTCACAATTCATTAGTCATTAATATCCTGTATGTATTCGCATCATGTTTCTTCTTAGCCTTCACTGAATTATTGAGGTCAAGAATTCCTTTTATATATTTGTGTTGCCTGCTATTTTGTGTCAAGATTCACTGATCATCTATCAATTATTTTTTTTATTGGTTATCAGTCAAATAATATTATGGCTAACATATGCCTGATAGTGATTAAATTTTTCAAAGTTGTCCAGAGCAGAAGAATTTTGCAGTAAATATGCACACAAAAACCATTAATGTAATGGTAGATGTGAGTTAGGTTTTAGCTGTTTTGTTATTGAATAATATGCAAGTACAGTTACAAACATATCCTATGCTGTTTATTTGGAGAGTTAATGATATCACTTCTGTACATTCCTCTCAGATAGTTGATGGACAGTGTATTTACAGAATTTTTTATTACCAGAAAGACTGATATAAACACTGCTCGACAGAATATACAAATCATGTTCCTGTGCATCATAGTCCTGTTTTATTTTCACCTAGCTGAAGAAGCGAGGCCTTGTTCCCACTGATGCCACTTACACAGCCCTGTTTAATGCCTGTGCAGAATCCCCTTGGAAGGACTCGGGCCTGCAGCATGCCCTAAAATTGAGACAAGAGCTGAAAGCAAAGAATATTCAGTTCAACTTACCAACATACCATGCCATCCTCAAAACCTTTGCTGTTTGTGCTGATCTCAAAGCCTCCTTTGATGTGTTGAAGGTTTGATAATTTTAATATGTCTTTATAGACTTATGATATAATGCATATTAGATTGCAAATACTGGAGTTCAAAGCTATTATTTATATACTGCAATCTGATCTGTATAAAAGAATTTATTAACAGATGTTAGCTTTCATTTAAAAATTTATCTTTATGTCTTTATTTAGGAAATAGTGGAGCAAGGACATGGAGTCACACGAGAAACCTTTAACTTGCTTCTCATTGCCTGTATAAAGGATAAAGAGCAAGGGTTCAGATGTGCTTTACAAGTGGGTGACATCTTTATAATCGGTCAAAACAGTTTTCCAGCAAAATGATCATTAATAGCTGAAATGCAATTTCTCTGTTATGTCAATAATATAGCATTATTGAAGCTTCCTACCATTTATTTTACATTGAAAAATCTGATTCCAGTGTTCAATTTTAAAACAAGAAGTATTTATTTTTTTCCAGTTCCACATTTGTTTTATGTTTTGGGGTTTTAAGTTCTTTGGAAATGTTTCTCCTGAAATCCAGTCAACTGTCGTACTCTGAAGACATAAACAAATGAAGACATTTTTACCAAGAACAACCAGTTGACAATAGGACCAGTCAATTTTCTAAAAGATAAATTCCTTGACTCTCAACATTGAGAGCATTTAATCTTAAACTAGGTCGCCATATGACAGTAGTGTTTCCCTTTTTGGCCCCTTGATGCATGACAGGAAAGTACCAGGAAAAGATTTTAGAATTGTACAGTTCTTTTCCTTCGTTGCATATTTCACTCCAAAAAATAGTCCGTCACTCACTAGTATCCTTCTATTTTATCTGATGATTCACCTCCCTTTCATTTGCAAAATTTCTTCCCCTCTGCTCCCTCTTCTGATTTTAATAAGTTTTCTACTGGCTGAATACAGTGGAACCTCGGTTCACGACCATAATTCTTTCCAAACCTTTGGTCGTGAACCGAAGCAGTTTTCCCCCATAGGATTGTATGTAAATACAATTAATCCGTTCCAGACCATACAAACTGTATGTAAATATATTTTTTTAAAGATTTTTAAGCATAAATATAGTTAATTACACCATAGAATGCACAGTGTAATAGTAAACTAATTTAAAAACATTGAATAACACTGACACAAACACCCAGGCTCCCTGCTCAGCTGCACGCGCAGGCTCGCTCTCTCTCTCTCTCTCTCTCTCTCTCTCTCTCTCTCTCTCTCTCAGCAGCATGTGAGCCCCCCCGTCCCCCCTTTCCTCTCAGCAGCACGGGAAACTGGTTTGTTCGTATACCGAGTGTCAGGTCGTGAACCGAGGCAAAAGTTTGGCGAACTTTTTGGTTGTAAACCGAGTTGTACGTGTACCGAGGCGTTCGTGAACCGAGGTTCCACTGTATACTGTAACTGTTACTGAGGGTTCATATTAAAGTCACTTCATGTCGTGTGAACACTCAGAATCTGTACTTCTATATTACAGCAGTGTTTGTTGTGTGTGTGTGTGTGTATATATATATATATATATATATATATATATATATATATATATATATATATATATATATATATATATATATATATATATATATATATATATATATATATATGGAAGAGAAGGTCTGTGATACGGTTTGCATATTTGCAGTTGGAGATCCACAAAGGGAGAAAAAACGAATCACGTATCATAAAATAGTTTTATTCCTGAGCTTTCAACCCCTATCAGGGGTCTTCATCAGAGGATAATGCTTAGACTTACAAGAATCAAAGGCAATATATAGCAACACATTCAGTATTGGGGGGGGGGGGGTGGCGGTGACTAAGTCAGAATGATCAAGGGGGGGGGGGGGGTAGTATCGTTTAATTAATGTGCATATGTCCTTCTTAAGTTGGCATATGCTGGGTTTATGTCCAAGTGTCTGTTGATGGCGTTTTCATCTGATAGCCAAGACTCGGCCAACTCTCTGGCGCTTTTTGTACTGGCCTTAAATTTTACTTTTACGTTGTCCCAGTTGAATGTGTGTCCTGTCGATTTAGTATGTGCATATATCAAAGATAGTGCGTCCTTTCTTCTGACGGCGTTGCGATGTTCCTGTACACGTGTTGAGATTTTTTTTGACGTTTGTCCTATGTATACAGCTGAGCAAGAATTGCATGGAATACTATAAACTGCGTTTCGTGTTTTGGCTGTCGATTTCTTGTTTTTAGCATTAAACAGGACCATGCGCAGATTGTTGGTGGGTTTAAAAAAAAAAAAAAAATTGGATTGGTAAAAAAAATATTTATTGATGAATTACAGCATTCTAAACATTGTCATTTTCTATATACTCCCCCTCCCGATCTCTACACTGCTCCATACTTATCTTCCATTGATTGAAACAGTGCTGGAGGTTTTTTTGCTTGAGGCTCTTCAACAGGCTTGCTGCTTCTGTCATCACTTTATCCACTGAAGAAAAATGTGTTCCCTTCAGGTCACTCTTGGTTTTCAGGATCAAGTAAAAATCACAGGAGCTAAATCGGGCGAATAGGGAGGATGATCGAGGACAGGAATGTTTTTGTCCGTCAAAAAGTACTTTCTGGATAAAGCATTGTGCAGGGTAGTGTTGTCTTGACTTGTCTCGCTGTTCGCTTTTTTCACATGACATTGTCGCGGCAACTTGTGTAACAATTGTTGTGCAAATACTGACTGCACTATTCACAGGATATACCTAGCCGGCCAGCGGTTTGAGAGGGCGTGTAGGAGGGGATATAGTTCTATGATGGTTTTCAGGGGTGTGGAAATCAATTTTTTTTCTGCTTGTCCACTGACAAGTTAACTTACAAAATCCACTTGTCCGCCAGTTAAATTCACTTGCCCATAAACAAATAACAAAAGTGAAAAATAGTTTATTTTTTCTGATCTCATTATTGATACCAAAACTGCCTTCCATTTTAAAACTGAAAAAAGTTCTTTCAGGGAGTAGTATTTTGCCACCTTGCTCTAGAACATTATATAAAAGATTCCATATCATTTTAACTCACTAATAAACTATGCCTTCATTATAGCTACACTAGTTCTGTTTCACATACTACAGTTACAGTGAAGATTTTTATAGATATTTCATAACATTTGGAAACCGTTAGAATGTTTTCTTCTTTATTTTTAATAAACTGACAGCACGAAACCAACTTGTTTTATATGAAATATTCACTAATCAAAAACGATCTATTGACAGCTCATCAAAATTGATGTTGTCACGCAATAAATTTCTTAACTCCTCAATATATCATAACCTACACGAAACTGCAAATTTCAGGAAATATTAACTGCCTAACAAGCTTTGTTATGTGGTGAAAAGATTTGCATTGTAAGTAAAATGACTGCATTTTTATGTAGAAACAATGAATTTTATCAATCTTCTTCTATAATACGCTGCCGTGGCTGTTCATTTGTCTGTCCAGGATTTTAAATCACCTGTAGCTCGCAAACCATTTCACCTTTTGACTTGAAATTTGGTACACATATACTACGTGACGTCTACTATCCGCTTTCGGGGTGATGATTTGTATTACTCTTTATTTTTATTTTATTTTATTGTTGAATCAACTCTCGGCACCGCGCATCATTCTTGAGGTGGATTGAAGACAAGTGCCAGCTTAAGTGAAAAATTAAAGAAAACATAGTAAGTAATTGCAACACAAAAACTAACAATCAGTTTTAACGTGAAAAGATGCCAACAAAAGAAGAGAAGCAGTGGGCCGCTAGGGTGGAGAAAAGAAGAGCTGCTCAGGAAGCAGCAAGCGGATCAACCTCTGAGCAAACGAATGGTAAACAGAGACGGAGAAAGAGGATGAAAACTAGGAATGTTATAGTCAAGTGTATTCACTGCATGTTATCGTGCAGTATGCCGTTACTGGTAATATATAAAAGTTATCGATTATAATGAAAAATCATCAGATTACATCGTAATGTTGGCATGAAAAAAATGACCGCATCTCCAAGCGTGTAAATATTAGGGTAAAATACTTATGTAAGACCGTAAGAGTGCTTCCCCTTTGAAAAATAAGCCGTCATTTTGTAAACAATATTGAAGACCAAGTTGAGACATGAAGAACATGCCTAAGTAGACTGTTTCCATACGAAGTACATACCCAAATGTTTAATATTTGAAAGTAGTGGTAAAATGTGCCCTGCACAGCACATATAATTCTTTTTTTCTCCATAAAATTGCACTTGTCCGCGGACAACTAAAACCAGAAAAACACGCTTGTCCGACAGTCAGTTTACCCGTGTCGGATGAGTCGGGCGTTGGATTTCCGCACCCCTGAGTCCAGGAAAGCCCCAAGTCCAGTTGTTTTTGTGTCTCACCTTGTATGTATATTTATATATAAATGTATGTGTATAATTTTTTTTTTTTTTTTTAACCCCGAAACCCAAAATTTTCACTAAAATGCTATGTTAATTAACACTGCCTGTCTCTTACCAAGGAAAAAAAAATGACTTAATGAAGTGCACTTATATTGCCCTTAACATTTTTTTTTTTTGTTTATAAAATAAAAACAGACATCAAACTTATAAAGATTTTCAAACCAAATAGTTATATGTGTTTGGCACACATTTTCTGAATTACCATAGAGAGTAACACATTCTCTTGTTGTAAGTAATGCTGTGAATCTTAGATATTTACTTACCACAAAAACATACTTACAGTAAGCCAGCCCATTTTTACAGGGTGAATATGAGGTTATATGTTTTATACTCTTCTTTTTATCTGCAAGATTTTTATCAAGGCATAGTTTTGTACACAGCTAACTATAAAGTTTTCCAGTTTGTGTCACTCAGTGCATTTTCAGAGAACAAACGAGGTGATTGTCACTGAAATGTAAAAGTAAATGGATATTAATATGTAATTAATACTACTTCTAAAATAGTTCATTTTCCGTGGTATATTTGGGCTGTAATTTATTATGTAAAATATTTCAGTTGTTTCTTTACATTCCCAAAGTGCAACTTCCCAGTTCTGAATCAAGGACTTATTTAATGTCAATATATTTCAGTCAGTTGAAATCTAAAAATTATATACAAGACTTATTAAAAAGCTGCACAAATGTACAGTGAATACTTTTGTAATTTCCCCAGTTGTCTACAATACTACATTTCAGTTTTCTTCCCACATTCCAAAATGTACATGTTAGGCTGATTGTTGATTCCAAATTTATTCAGTGTGATTATATGCATATGGGCCAAATAACTGAATGGTGAACTACAGTGCATCCGGAAAGTATTCACAGTGCATCACTTTTTCCACATTTTGTTATGTTACAACCTTATTCCAAAATGGATTAAATTAATTTTTTTCCTCAGAATTCTACACACAACACCCTATAATGACAACGTGAAAAAAGTGAGGTTTTTGCAAATTTATTAAAAATAAAAAAACTGAGAAATCACATGTACATAAGTATTCACAGCCTTTGCTCAATACTCTGTCGATGCACCTTTGGCAGCAATTACAGCCTCAAGTCTTTTTGAATATGATGCCACAAGCTTGGCACACCTATCCTTGGCCCATTCCTCTTTGCAGCACCTCTCAAGCTCCATCAGGTTGGATGGGAAGCGTCGGTGCCCAGCCATTTTAAGATCTCTCCAGAGATGTTCAATCGGATTCAAGTCTGGGCTCTGGCTGGGCCACTCAAGGACATTCACAGAGTTGTCCTGAAGCCACTCCTTTGATATCTTGGCTGTGTGCTTAGGGTCGTTGTCCTGCTGAAAGATGAACCATCGCCCCAGTCTGAGGTCAAGAGCACTCTGGAGCAGGTTTTCATCCAGGATGTCTCTGTACATTGCTGCAGTCATCTTTCCCTTTATCCTGACTAGTCTCCCAGTCCCTGCCGCTGAAAAACATCTCCACAGCATGATGCTGCCACCACCATGCTTCACTGTAGGGATGGTATTGGCCTGGTGATGAGCTAAGCCTGGTTTCCTCCAAACATGATGCCTGGCATTCACACCAAAGAGTTCAATCTTTGTCTCATCAGACCAGAGAATTTTCTTTCTCATGGTCTGAGAGTCCTTCAGGTGCCTTTTGGCAAACTCCAGGCGGGCTGCCATGTGCCTTTTACTAAGGAGTGGCTTCCGTCTGGCCACTCTACCATACAGGCCTGATTGGTGGATTGCTGCAGAGATGGTTGTCCTTCTGGAAGATTCTCCTCTCTCCACTGAGGACCTCTGGAGCTCTGACAGAGTGACCATCGGGTTCTTGGTCACCTCCCTGACTAAGGCCCTTCTCCCCCGATCGCTCAGTTTAGATGGCTGGCCAGCTCTAGGAAGAGTCCTGGTGGTTTCGAACTTCTTCCACTTACGGATGATGGAGGCCACTGTGCTCATTGGGATCTTCAAAGCGGCAGAAATGTTTCTGTAACCTTCCCCAGATTTGTGCCTCAAGACAATCCTGTCTCAGAGGTCTACAGACAATTCCTTTGACTTCATGCTTGGTTTGTGCTCTGACATGAACTGTCAACTGTGGGACCTTATATAGACAGGTGTGTGCCTTTCCAAATCATGTCCAGTCAACTGAATTTACCACAGGTGGACTCCAATTAAGCTGCAGAAACATCTCAAGGATGATCAGGGGAAACAGGATGCACCTGAGCTCAATTTTGAGCTTCATGGCAAAGGCTGTGAATACTTATGTACATGTGCTTTCTCAGTTTTTTTTATTTTTAATATTTGCAAAAACCTCAAACTTTTTTCACGTTGTCATTATGGGGTGTTGTGTGTAGAATTCTGAGGAAAGAAATTAAATTTAATCCATTTTGGAATAAGGCTGTAACATAACAAAATGTGGAAAAAGTGATGCCATGTGAATACTTTCTGGATGCACTGTATATGTTGTTTGTTTCCAGCCTTTCACCCAGTGCTTTCAGAATGGGTGTCAGCCCTCTGTGATCTTGAATTTGATGAAGTCTGAGAATGTTAAGTATTATTAACATGCATTATTGTAATACAATTTTTATTACTCTTCTTCTGTAACAGATTTGGCATCAGATGTTAAAGCTAGAAATAACACCTGACATCTATAGCTACAACTTAATGCTCCGCGCTACCCGGGATTGTGGTATAGGTGACGTGGGAATGGCCTCTCGCATTCTCTTGGCAGGAAATGAAGAAAAATGCACAAAATCTGCAAAGAGGAAAAACCAGTGGATCTCCAAGGGTCAACACGAAAGAAAAAACAGAGCAGTTATTGATATTAAAATGCTGGAAGAGCAGATATTTGGAATTGTTGGTGTAGAGAAAGAAGAGCACACAACATTGCAGAAGGGTGAATACCCATTCATTAAAAAGAAAAGTGAGGATTTTTCCCAAAGAAGAGATACGAATGGGAGCACTAACATAACTCAAGAGCTTAGCAGTGATTTGGTGCCCATCAAAAACACAAGCATTTTAACCAAATCAGAAACTGATTCTGATTTCCAGTTACCTAATTTGCTTGATCTGAGAGTGAATAACAAGAACATAATCTCCCTGGGACACGTGGTTACACCAAGTGATAAGCTTTCCCTCATAGGATGCATGGATGGATTTTTAGGCAAAATGAAAGTGCATGGTGTAGCCCCAGACATTAAAACTCTAACTTTATTGGCCGAAATAGTGCAGTCTAAGAGTTATGCAGAGTCCAAGTTGCTGTCTGTGTTTAAAGAATACAATCTAAAGCCTGATGTGTCTTTCTTTAACACTCTGATAAGGAAAAGGTCTAGATTAGGTGATCTGGAAGGATCCAAGGTAAGTCATGCACGTGAGCATTTTATTCTCATTAATTTGTAAGAACCTTTATGAAGTAACATATTTTGTACAAAACAGACATGGATAAATTAGCTGGACTGCAACTTCAGGTTCCTTCATGTGAACAATAATAAGGTCCAGCATTGTTCATTTTAATGATTGGCTGGAAGAAGTGGTTGGTTTCTAAACATGTGTTAAACTTTATTTATAAATGTAGAACAATGTCATCAGCATTTGTATGAAATTGAATGTGTCCTTATAGTAGATTGTGCTTTAAAATGTTTTCTAAAAATGTTCATGTTTATATATTCACTGATTATGGTGCCTGTTGATTAGCACATGCAGGTAGTTGTACAACTTTCACTGTATTCTCTACACATGACAATAATTACCAGTTATATGACAGTTACTATACAGGGTCAGAGGAGGTACCTTCCCTTTAATGTGAAAAATTGCAGAGAAACAACCAGTGTGTATAACTCTCTTCACTTCTCTGACACAATTATTAGGCTCTTCTTCCAGTGCTGGTTGATCATTCTCTGGCTCCCAACCTGCATACTTTCAATGCTTTGGCAACAGCATGTACAAAAAAGGAGGATGGATTACAACTTTTGGCAGACATGAAAGTAAGTATTATCTAGCAATCTATAGGAAGGATGAATGGATAAATGGTGTGCATTAGGGATGTTATAATCCAAGAAACTTGGTAAACATTTTAAATAAATCGGAAGTGTATATGTTTACATGGACATTTGAGCTTATTAAATGTTAGAGCAATTCAAAATAGGCAGATTTAGTGTGTCTTATTCTTGACAAATTCTGATAAGTATTAGAAAGTCACGTGGACTGCACTTTGCCTTTACAATGTCTGCTTGTATGACACAGTCTCCGCAGTTCATTCCATGTTTTATGCTAATGTAGGTGGGTATTCCTTATATGTTGGGAACTGCGCTTAAGA
This sequence comes from Erpetoichthys calabaricus, assembly GCF_900747795.2. NCBI lineage: Eukaryota > Metazoa > Chordata > Cladistia > Polypteriformes > Polypteridae > Erpetoichthys > Erpetoichthys calabaricus. The sequence continues at coordinate 157,680,246 of NC_041404.2, forward strand.
TATCCAGCATTCATTCTCCTGTTTAGTATTAGTTTTTTTTTCTTGATTTTTGCCCACTCGCTGTATGCTCACTCCCATCTCTCTTCCCCTTTCTCACTCCGTGCTGGGCAGACACATAGTGGCTAATAAAGTAGCTTGATTCTGCCTGCTTGTTTGTTTTTAGCTATTTCAATTCAACGTGTCAAAACAGAAATAAAGCAAAAAAATAATCTGAATGGTGGACAAAGTAAACTTTATTCAGATAGATATGAGTTATTTACATAACCCAGACAATTCTTAGTTTATATGTGCAGCACTTATTTTCCATACACCAAATGCAAAGAAGTAACTAACCATCATACAGATTTTGAACACTCCTTTGCTGAAAGATTCTACAGTCAGGTCCATAAGTATGTAAACAGTGACACAATTTTCATAATTTTGGCTCTGTACACCACCACAATGGTTTTAAAATAAAGTCATTATGTGATTGAAGTGTAGACTTTCAGCTTTAATTTAAAGGGTTTACCAGAAATATTGTATGAGATGTTTAGGAATGACAGCCATTTTTCTGCATAGCCCGTCATTTTCACGGGCACAAAAGTTTATGGACCGTTGGATGAGAAGAAGTTCCCTCATTATTTCATTAACTATGTAGCAGATAAAAGGTCTGGATCTGTTAACTCTTAATACGAGGTCCAAAGAGCTGTACATGCAAGTAAAAACCATCTATTGTTAGGCTTAGAAAACAAAACAAACCCATCAGAGGGAGAGAGCAGTAACACCAGGAGTGGTCAAATCAACCATCTGGTACATTGTTAAAGAGAAGAGATGCATGTGTGACTTCAATGATTGTCCAGACCTTCTGGCTTTGTGGAGGAAAACTGTGCTGGATGATTGCAGAATTCTTTCATTAGTGAAGAAAAGCCAATTAATATTTAGCCAAACCAAGAACACATTCTGTTAGATAGACTTATCATTGCCAAAGTTTACAATCAAGAGAAAATTTAATGAAAGTAAAGACAGATGGTTTACCACAAGATGAAAACCACTGGTAAACCTCAAGCATAGGAAGGGTAGATTAGACTTTGTCAGAAAACATTTTTAGAACCCAGTCCAGTGGTGGAACACGTTTCTTTGGACAAATAAACCAAGATCAATATGTACCACAATGTTGAGAAGAGTATGTAGAAGAGAAGAATCGGCTCATGATTTGTAGCATACCACATCATCTGTGAGACATGGTGGAGGCAGTGTTATGGCATGGGCATGCATGGCTGCAAATGGAAGTCGGTCACTGGTGTTTATTGATAATGACTGCTGGCAGAAGTTGCAGGATGATTTCTGAAGTGCACAGGGCTATATTGTCTGCTCACCACGTTAAGCCAAATGCTGCAAAACGGACAGGACGACACTCCACAGTGCATATGGACAATGAGCCAAAATATACTGTGATAACAAACAACTGCTTTTTCAAGGCAAAGAAATAGAGTATTCTTCAATGGCCAAGCCAATCAACTGACCTCAACTCAAAAGAACATGCATTTCACTTGAAGACAAAACTGATGGCAGAAAGTCCAATGAACAAGCAGCAACTGAAAATGGCCACAGTAAAGACCTGGCAAAATATCAGTAGGGTAGAAACCCAGCACCTGGAGATGGCCATGGGTTCAGACTTAAGGCAGTTGTTGACTGTAAAGGATTTTCAACCAAATACTGAAAATGATCATTATATTTATGATTGTTAGTTTGTCCAAATACTTTAGAGCCCCTGAAAATTGGGGGACAATTTATACAAATGACTTTTCTAAACAGCTCATACCCTATTTTAGTTAAAACCCTTGAATTAAAACTGAAAATCTATACTTCAGTCACATCTTGTTTACTTTGTTTCAGATTCAATTATGGTGGTGTACAGAGCCAAATTTTTGAAAATTCTGTCACTGTCCAAATACATGTGGACTTGACTGTACATACTCTGAAATGGGGATACTAAAACAACAGAAAAGGCTGTGGTGCCACTCCAGCAGGAACTAAGAGGGGGAAAAAACGTTCAAGTACAATTAATATTGTACCTTGGTTCACAAACGTCTTGGAACACGTACAAATCGGTTTACGACCAAAAAATTCGCCAAACTTTTGCATCTGTTCACGACCACACACTCGGTATATGAACAAGCCAGTTTCCCTTTCGGTTTGTATGTGTTCAGTCTCTCCCTGTGCAGCGAGAGAGCGCCACACACAGGCAGCGCGAGAGAGAGGGCTGGACGCATAAGGTAGGACGGCAGTTAAAGAATGCACTGGGCTTGTGTTTGTTTTCACTTCTGTTTACAGCGATCGGTTCGTAGCGTGCATTGTTGCAATGTTACTTTTCTTGATGGTTTATTAAATTATGAATTTTTTCAAATGTTCATTTTTTGCCGTGCTTAAAACTCATTAAAAAAAAAAGTGTTTTTAGCCAGCGGTTGGTAGCGCTATAGAGCAAACTATTGCACTGATAGTTTTCTCTATTGTTCAAGGTTTTCTCAGTGTTATTCAATGTTTTTACATTTAGTTTACTATTATGTTGTGCATTCTATGGTTTACTTAACTTTATTTGTGCTTAAAAACTTAAAAAAAAAATATTTACATACAATCCTATGGGGGAAATTGCTTTGTATCACGACCAAATCGGGTTACGACCAGAGTTTTGGAATGAATTATGGTCGTGAACCAAGGTTCCACTGTACAAGTCACAATAACTTTTTTTTTGTTTTTCAAAAACTAAAATGTGGAATAATATACCACTCTGGCCACTGCCAACCTACTGCTGTGCCTATAAGTAACATCACTGCTTTAACCATTTTAAGAAGCCACTGACATCGACACCTGTTACATTGCTTATTGTGTCCTGCATTCAGAAAAGTTCCGACACTCTTTCCTTATCCTGAACACCCATACTGCACAGGCCAATATCTCAGTCTCACTAAAGGCTCCCTACCTTGCTTGCTGCTCAACAGTAACTGCACTGCTACTTCTTTGCCTATTGGGAGGACCAATGAGGAGGTGTTTAAAAAACCTTTTTACCAGGGTCTGTCAGCCGTCACTTTGTTCTGCTTGATTTGATTCAGTTGTGCTTTATAGAATCGCCCTGCAGTTTGATCAAGAGGCTATGTTGAAACTGTTTTTTTTTCATACAGCGCACTGTGATTTGGGGTTAAGTGTCATAGGAGGTGAGACTTATAAGCAGTTGTATTATTTTCCTAACCAGTTTTCAACCTCAAATTGTTTAAATGTTTTTTACTCATCTTCAGTGTGGATTGTATTGATTCTATATAAAGTAGATTGATAAATACATATATTGTATTTTTATGTGGGGGGGATAAAAACGTTTAGATAATTGGGGGTGTTTGGTGTTTTAATGGGTTCTTTCAGACTGGACTTTGTATTACTGCTTCTTATAATGCATGGATGTGTTTTAATAAAGATTTACTGCACATATTTATTTTGGTAACAAAGCAAACTGTATAGTATTTCTTATTATTTAACTGAGGGAAAAATGATATCCTTAGGTTTAAGGTAAATGTAGAAGTGTTTCAAAAATATCCAGGCACGCAGTATATACTTAAGAGAAAATATGATCAATTCATACATATTAGAATTTAGGTTAACATTTTGTTACTATAATCCACTTGAAAGGATCATAACCTGATTATGCCTAAACATTGTTTTTCTGTTAAGTTATACGTCAGAACCATGCTACATGAAGAAAAGGAGCTGTGTGCTAAGTTTAAAGACAAACAATAAAATAAAGATTGTTCTTTTATATATGAAGACATTTTTCCATTGACATTTTTTTTCAAATTGCACATGTGACAATCAGTAAGTCCATTGAAATTTCACAGTTAAGTATCAAAATGCCTTAACCCACATAGGTTTGGAAGGGTTTATTTGTTTATGAACAAGACGAAGCGTGCAGGAAGAAGTCCAGTTTATAAGGGAATAAGCAAATCACGGTTCGAATGTTATACGAGAATGGCATACACCATTTCTAACACACAAACTTGCAGCTGTCCCTTGAAAAATGACCCTAAACCTCTCAACCACATTCATTCCTACATTTCTAGAACTTGTTGCAAATAATGCTAGAACTTAGCCAAAACAGATGAGTACATCAATGGGTAGAAGGGTTAGAATCGTAAAGTTAAGAGTTGCACCAGAGTGTGAAAGTGAGGGAGATGCTGAACAATTTGTGCAACTTTTAGGTAATGCAACCATGTATAGTATAGGGGGTGTAAACGTTAACATTATACAAAGTTATTGTCTGTTTTTCACCTGCATCATCATCATTCTTTAATTTAATATTATTTATTGTATCATTATGCTGCTGCTGGAGAATGTGAATTTCCCATTGGGATTAATAAAGTATCTATCTATCTAGTAAAACTTGGAAATTTAACATGAAGATGTTGTACATAATCTTAAACTAGTTAAGGAATGTAGATATGTGCCGCCATCCAGTAAAATTCTAGCAGCTTTATTTTGAGTGTGGGAGAGGCTAATCAGTTGTACAATATTTTAGAAGCATGTTGTACTTGTACAAATGAAATTAATTTGTGATCTGCCTCTAATGCAGATATCCGGTGTGACCCCCAATGTCTATGTTTATGGTGCACTCATAAGAAATGCTGTTAAACAGCTGAATTATGTGTTTCTCACTGAGATCCTGAAAGACATGAAGGCAAACGAGGTTTCCCCCAATGAGGTTATTATTCGACAGCTGGAATTTGCAGCACAATACCCAGCAAAATTCAACAGAGTAAGTTTCCTTAGCTGTCTTTGTGCTGTTTTTACAAGAAATTATCTAATGTAATACTAATTTATTGTACTTTATTGTTCCACTGTAGTATAAGGCAAAAAACACCTATTTAGAGAAGATTGATGGATTCCGTGGTTACTACAATTACTGGTTGAAGACAACTTCTGCTGAAGAGACACCACATCCCTGGGAGAAGTTCAGGAAAGTCCACAAACATGTTGCAATAGATGAGAATGAGGGAGTTGGCAAAGCAGCTCACAGGACATAATGAGCTATAGTTTTTATAATACAAAATAAAACACATAAGTAGATTTTTTTTTTTGTTGTTAACTACATTGCTTAAAAAAATTAAGGAAACGGTTAATCGTGGCAGTTTAACAACAAGTCAGTTAAGCTTCAGCGATATTGATCTGTCCAGTTAGGAAGCACGAGTGATTGTGAATCAACTTCACCTGCTTTGTGCAAATGAAAGTGACAACAGGGGCACTGGAGAGGCAACAGCCACTTCTTCTTTCGGCTGCTCCTGTTAGATGATCCGCTGTGGCAACCCCTAACAGCAACACACCTCCCAAAGGTGCTTTCTCCTTTCCCTTCCTGACTGATTCTTCCATAGTTTTGTGTTTTGCTAGTGTCTTTGTCACTACTGGTAGCTGAATAGATGAATTAAAAACAAAAATGGCAAAATTTGTTTTCCAAGTTATCTGTTTGTGCAGCCTTCCTGCATGAGGCTGTACAAAGCCACAGCTAACCCCAACAGCACTTGACAAGACACCTGTTTATTACGAGATGAAACGATAAGTTTATATGGTCTTTATTATCACATGTAAAGAGTACTGTGAAATCTGAACAGTGGAACAATTTAGCATTGTCCATTAAGCAAATGCTGACTTGTATGCACCGTGGAAAACCCAAGACTAATGACCGGATAAAGCAACACAGACGAGAGAATGTACAAACACGGTACAGACAGCAACCCAACCAGGACCCTCGTGACCTCCTAGCCCTACTTTATCACCACTAATGCTTCTGTAATTGAAATTTTACTTAAAACAAAAAAAAAAACAAAAAAAAAAGCACCCTCTCAATATAAACCACGTCACAACAGTTTTTCCTCTATTTTTAAAATGACCTGTTGTATTTGGGGATCTGTTATACAGTGTAAGCATATTGTTCAAATATGATGTGTACTAAGTTCATGCACATTGATATTCTTTTAGACTACTCAACTGTTCTACTGCATTCTTTCATTTGGGCACTGTGTTTATACTGTAGTTACTATTAATGTAATGGTATAAAAACTAACATTAGGGATGAGAACAAACTTAAACGCTGTTGCAGTAAGTTGAACATTATTCAGAACAAAGAAAATGCCAGCTTTGAAAAATGCAGTGAGTTAATGGCATTCAACTTAATACAAAGTGATTTTAGTGTAAAGAAAGGGGGGGGGGGGGGGCGCTATCAAAGCCATAAATAAAGAAGATTTGCTACAACACAAGCTTGACAACTTTCTGCTTGAATACAGAAAAGCAGTTAATGAAACAACAAACACCACTCCAGCCTTAATGATTCTGAATAGAAATTTAAGGTCTCACATGGATCTCATGAAATCAGATGGTCGGAGGAAGGTACAAAACAAACAAACAAGTGTGTAACAAATCAACAAGGAGTTTTAACATTGGACAAAAATATTCTAGTTTGAGATCACAGACATGATGAGCAGCAATTTCTAGAACAGGTCCACTGATGTATACTGTTGATGTAGGGGACACCCCCCATGTGGCAAAGACCTGTAGATCAGATTCAGAAAGCTCAAACACTCCTGCTGCTGTAATGAAAATGTTATTAAAAAAATTCATCCTCACAATATAAACCACATCACAATAGAGAGATTTTTCTCTTTATTTTTAAAATGACCTGAAGAAAAAATATACAAAGGGACATCAAGAAAATGAACACATTATACATTTGATCACAGTGGGTTGATCTTCTGTTTTGGAATTTAAACTGCTTCTACAATGATCCATGACTTCTAAAAAAAAAAAAAAAAAAAATCGCACGTCTACGTTCGTTCTACAAGTCCTACTGAAATACGAACAGCAGTGATTCATCCAGAACATCCTCTGCATCCACAGTGAGTGCACTCAATAATCCTTCCCTGTAAAATTAGGCATACGCTATAGTTATACTTGAATACTACACAGCTCCAGTTAGAGTAAAAAAAAATTAACAAGTAAGACTTGTGCACCATCAAAATATTGTTTCAATCAATTCCACATTGGTGGTCGAGAGCTAAATAAACACCCGATGTTTAAAAACTCACAAACATTTAGAGAAAGAATGTCTTACCACTTCAAGTTTGCTCTTAGGAACTCGACATATGCAGTTAGTTCCAAAATTTGTGTCTCGAGTTTGAATGCAGCGTAGACAACACAAATTTTCGTAGCCCTGCTTTTTCCATTTGGCAATCAGGTTTTTATCAGCATATCCTTCTTTAATACAGTATTCATAGAGCTCTGGAAATCAAAAGTAAATAAAAGATTTTTTTAAAAAGAAATACAAGCTTGTACTATTTTCTTTCAAATGGCAAAAACATTCAGGTTACATAAACTGTCCGCTCTAAGTGGGCCAGATGTGTATTTGCTCTCCGGACACTACATTTACTACTGGTTTGTGCCCCTCACTCAATGCTGCTGGCCCCTATGACTACGTATTTGGAGTTTATAAAATGGATGGTTTAACGAGCATCAAAAAAATAAATATATGAAAGCAAAACTGTGCCACCAGTTTATAAAGAAACGACCACAAAGGCTTATTAAAGAAACTTTCCGAAATATACAATATGGCAGTGGCCTAACGTTGCACTGGTATTGCTGCTGTCTCACAGTAAAGGAGATCACACAGGGAGGGTCCGGGATGAGAATCCTTGAGTTTGCATGTTCGCCCCATGTCTGTGGGTTTCCTCCCACAGTCCAAAGACATACAGGTTAGGTGAATTGGCAATCCTAAATTGGCCCGTGTGTGTGTGTCCTGTCCAGGGTTTGTTCCTGCCTTGTGCCCTGTGCTAACTGGGATATGCTCCAGCAGCCCCCAACCCTGTTCAGGACTAAGTGGGTTAGAAAATGACTGGCTGATAATATGGCCAAACGTATGTGGACACCCCTCCAAATGACCAAGTTCAGGTGCTTCACCTGCACACGTTATTAACAGGTGAAGCATAAAACTATGCAATCTCCATTAGCAAACATTGGTAGTAGAATGGGCCATATTGAAGAACTTGGTGACTTTAAACATGGCATTGCTATAGGATGCCACCTTTACGACAAAGCCAGGATATGAAATTTCTGCTCTGGTAGATCTGTTCCAGTCAACTGTTTATGTACTGTTATTGTGTAGTGGATAGTGTATGTCTAGGAGCAACAACAGATCAGCCATGAAAAGGTCGACCGCACAAACTCGGAGCAAAGCTGCCAAGGGCTGAAGGGCACAGCATGTAACGATTGCCAGCCCTATCTTGTGGAACTCTATTGTTTGTGAAGCCTCTGGAAGCAATATCAATTAAGAACCGAATGTGTCCTTCATGAAATGGGTTTCCATGGCTAAGCAGTTGCAGCACACAAGCCTAAGATCATATGCAGTGAGCAAAGCCAAGGGTTGGTTGGAGTGGTGTAAAGCATGTCGCTTCTGGAGCAGTGGAAATATGTCCTCTGAAGTGATGAATCACACTTCACTAACTGGCAGTCTAATGGACAAGTCTGGCTTTTAGGATGCCAAGAGAATGCATCTTTCCAGACTGCATAGTGCCTACTGTAAAGTTTGGTATAAGAGAGATAATGGTCTGTGATTCTGTTCTTTAGAGTTCTTGGGCTAGGCCCCTTGATGCAGTGAAGGGTACTGTTAATACTACGACATACAAGACATTTTAGACAATTGTGTACTATGTAGCAACAGTCTTGAAAAGGCTCTATTCTGTCCCAGCATGACTATACCCTTGTGAAACAAAGCCAGGTCCACAAAGACACCGTTTGACAAGTTTGGTGTGGAGTAACTTAAGTGGCCTGCACAGAACCGTGACCTCAGCCCTGTTGAACACCTTTGAGATTAATCAGAATGCTAACTGCAGGTCAAGTCTTCCAGTCCAACAACAGTACCCAAGCTCACAAATGCTCTCTTGGCTGAGGGGGCACAATTTCTCAGATACACTCCAAAATCTTATGAAAAGTCTCCCTAAAATAGTGGAGGCTGTTAAAGCCACAGAGTGGAGGGGCAACTCCACATTAATGCTTGTAACTTTGGAATGGATGTCAAACAAGCTCAGAAAGCTGATGGTCAGGTGGCCACAAACGTTTGCCCATATAGTGTATCAAAAATGCACAATTTCTATGAGAGTAAATCAAAAAGTGAAGGCAATTTGTAAATTATGAGGTAACCATAATGGATACAAGCAGACGCAATCGAATACGTTCATGATGGGTTATGGGTGGTTCGAACACACACACCGCTGCACTTGGAAGCTCCACTGCAGGACTGTAGGTGGCCCCTTGATGAAGCGTAATTTTATCGACCATCAATATCGTGCACACAAGCCCACATCAACATTGTGAATGCCAACATCACAGAAGACCAACGGATATATCTGGATATCAGCTATGCATCTACCTCCACAACTCCAGGAAGGCATCTAGTGAGAGCAACTGACAATGTCCCTTCTAAGTTGGGTCCTAGAAAGCTGAGGTGTCTCACTTTGACTTGAGCCAGACTGAAGGACGAAGCTCCACAAAGACAAGACCCACTCAACCAAGTGGCTTTATTGAATTAAGAGAAGGCTACAGCCTACATTTGTTGTTTAGCGCCTTTGTGCGTTTGTTTTGGCTTACTTTGTTAAACAAAAATGGGACAACCTGGTTGGTGTCCAACATTTATTTTGGACCCAATTCTCACTACTATTTGATGTGGATGTCCTCTGATTAGCACCAGTCTTCAAAAAGTTAAACTGGTGGGCTTGTAGGATTCTGAATCGTGTTCCACCAAAACTAAACTTGATGATAAGGGCTTCAACAATTTCTATTTTTGAAATTTACAAGAAAAGCTCCCTTTAAGAATCAGTGAGTACATGAATGCTCCTAACTTGCAGAATGAACAATAAGTTCTGTATTAAAAAGTAGTAATAAGTCTGATTGTCACTGTGCTCTTTGCATATTTTGTCAGCACCATTTTAATTACTGAATCAAATGATAACTGTTGAACAAACACAATTACTTACCTCTGCTGATTGCTTTCCTTTTGTAGAAGAGGTCAAAGATGTATCTGCTTCTCTGGTGATGCAGCCTGAAGATGGGCCACAGGGACTCGACCTTTCTCTTACCTTCGTGTGGTTCTGTTTCAGCTATTAAAAATAAAGAAAGTCATTAGAAGTGATTCATAATGAATACCATCACAAATTGAGATTAACCATTTGAATGGAGGAGTTTTAGCACTGCATTGTAACCTTTGTGCTCAACTTTAAAGGATTCTGAATTACATGGAACTTACCAAATCCGTGCCTGCTTAATCAGCCTCCTTACATGCCAAGGGTAAAGAAAGTATGCAACTTTTACACAGACTACTCAGAAACGAATCAGGGCCATAATGAAATTTGAGTAGTATTACCTATATATATTGTACTTCCAGATGAGCATTCATTGGTTTTCAGATTTCATGCACACAGAGCCCATCCCTGCGACTAAAGACAAAAGAGGATGTTGGGACGAGTCAGACTGATTAGACTGAGTCTCTGGGTACGTTACACTGTTGGTCACAGAGGCAAACTGCACCTTCCCCAGGTCAGTAAGATTATGAGAATAAAGTCGTGTAGTGTGACATGGCTTTAAGGTGTGGGTATTTGCATGTATTGCAGGTTTCCTCCTTCTAAGATTCATGGGACAACACCTAAGAAATAGGTTTTTCATTTTATTTGGGGAGAAAATATGAAATTTTTCACCGGAATGAGAGAGGATGGTGGACAGAGTGTGCACAGTGTTCAGATGAAAATGGATGCCATATTTTTTTGATCTGTGATTGCCCTTGGAACATAAATGCATTATTTCTTCTTATATAATACACTACTGCGGCTGTCCGTTTGTCTGTCCAGGATTTTAAATATTCACTCATGTATATAATGTAAGTGTATTACATATATTTTTTAGAATGATGTATTAGTTCTGTGTTTAACCTTTTATCGAATTGAAAGTGGTTTTTTTTTGGGTGCGTACTGCGGCTGTCCGTTTGTCTGTCCAGGATTTTAAATATTCACTCGTATATAATGTAAGTGTATTACATATATTTTTTAGAATGATGTATTAGTTCTGTGTTTAACCTTTTATCGAATTGAAAGTGTTTTTTTTTTTGGGTGCGACTGTATTTGTTTGTAACATCGGCAGGGCTTATTTTCAAAATTAAAATTTAAAGAAACCTGTGGGAGTAAAAAAACAAACCAGTCATGCTTGCTTGGTCTCCTCTCCTAAGAAAAAGAACTGACCAGGTAAATGATACTGCAAACACAGTGTCCATAACTCACTCAGCTGCAGTGCATCACATGACCCTCTCTAGTTTGTCTGTTACTTGAACCACTCCACTTATGACGCCTTATCATCTACTCTCCATCTGGTCCTATTCCATCTGAGCGAAAAAAAAAATACATGTACTAGAATACTGTTCATAAACGCAAGTTCAAAATTCACTACCACTACAGAAGCCAAGTCTGCTAGTCTACAACACTTCCCTATGCAACTGGATCCTAGATTTTCTGACAGACAGTCTGCATCAGTAACTCTCTCCAGCACCATCACACTGAGCACTGGTGCACCCCCCAGGGCTAAGTACTCAGCCCACTTCTGCTCACTTTGACTTAACAACTTACAACTGTATGGCTGTGTTCAGCTCTAACACAACACTGGTGAGTCTCATCAGCAATGGCAACAACTCAGCTTATTGAATGGAGAAACAATGACTGGTGGACTAGTGCAACAATCTGCCTCTTAATGTGAACAAAACAAAAGTGATAATTGTGGACATTAGGAAGGTTCATGCTGCCCACAACAGGTTCTGTGGTGGAACTGATCAAAAGCACCACATTCCTTGGTGTGCTCCTGTTAGTTGACCTCACCTGGACAATCAACACCACCTCCAATGCCAGGAAGGTGCAGCAGCATCTCCAATTCTTTCAGCAGCTGAAAAATGCAAGCCTAACTCCCCCCCAAAATCTACAGAGGTGCCATCAAGAACATTCCAACCAGCTGCATCACTGTCTGGTTTGGAAACTGCAGTGTCTCTTGCAGCAAAGTCAGTCCACAACAAATAGCGCACATTGCAGAAAAGATCACAGAGACCTTGGACAGTTTGACATCTGTAGCAGAGCAATGGGCGCTGAGCAGGCTCCTGTCAAACATGGAGAATCCACTGCATCCACTAAACAGTATCATCTCCAGGCAGAGGAGCAGCTTCAGCAACAGACTGCTGTCACCGTCCTGCTCCACTGACAGACTGAGGAGATCATACCTCCCCCACACTATGCGACTCTTCAATTTCACTCTATGTGTAAACGTTAACATTATACAAAGTTATTGTCTGTTATACCAGCATTTTTATCACTCTTTAATTTAACATTGTTTTTTATCAATATGCTGCTGCTGGAGTATGTGAATTTCCCCTTGGGATTAATAAAGTATCTATCTATCTATCGTCACACACGTGTGCATGGGAGGCAGCTAAAAGGCTCGAGTAAGGGCAATTCTGAGTCATACCGGGATGGGGCAGAGTGCACTCACTCTTTTTCTCCCTTTCCTGTAGACCATTCATGGGAGATCCCACCTGGCCATCTTGACGTCACTTTCAGGACCAAGCCTATGGAAGGAGACCTTGCCGGCTCCGGCCTCTGTGATGTCACGTCCAGGCTCGAACCTATGGCTGAAGACCTTCATGAACCCAACCCCTTTGACCTCACTTCCTGTCTTCCCCTTTAAAAGCCTCCACCTTTTCCCTATTCCCTCAGTCCTGTTCACATCAGTGCTGTATTCAATTGAAACGACTTTTGCAGCCAGGAAACCAATTATACGGGTGGCTGCTCCAAACCTTTCTATGATTCTGAGTCAAGTTTGTGACACTATCTTCTACCCTTCATTAAAGACCTCATTACCAAGCGTATCCACAAAGCCCAGAGCACTGTGGAAGACCACTCCCCAAACCCACCCCATCCCATCCCATGGTGTCATTGTCCTATTTCCATCTGGGAGATAGGAGTGGTTCAAATGATATGGTACTGCCAGGTTCTGCAACAGCTTCTACCCCTTGGCTGTCTGGACCCTTCCGATGTTCCGATGAACATATCAGTCATCCTGTCACTACTGTTGTCTCGGTTATGAGCTTTTGCCAACACTAAATATGTATTACTCTCCTCATTTACCTATTTATTTATGCATTCATTTAATTAGTACAGTGTAGTAATTTAACAACTTGTCTTGCAATCCTAGGGAACGTTATTTCGTGCGATTGTGTATAAATGGTATGACAATAAAGCCACTTGACTTGACAACACATTTTTTGACTGCTTTCAGCTCCTTGGCTAAATGCTTTCCAATGACTGTAGCTTACACAAAATAGGAGTCTGGATTCTACTCCTTACACTTTCAACACCTAGCAAAGATTATGGAATCACTGCTCTTGGTGGATTTACTTTGTTGCCAAAAATGACTGGCAAAAAATATTTTACTTAACAGCTAAACATTCGGACATTGTAAAACATACCTCAAAAAATTAATGAAATGGATGTAATTAATGGCACATTTTTTGTTCAGACTAAATAGTGGAAACAATTACAGAAATCACCTGGTAATTTGCAATCTCAAAAACAAATCTCTGCACAAGTCTAAACAGGCCAATTAGTCTGCAGTTCAAAGCGAGCGCTTGCAGACCTTATCAAGCTGTTGCACCAGGTTGATTGACACGAAACATGGCTCCAACAAGAGAGCCATCAGTTGAAACAATGGAAAGGATTATAAAACTCCTCTAAGAAGGTAATTCAAAATAGAGTGTGGCAAAAGATGTTGGTGGTTCCCAGTCAGCGATGTCTAAAATTTGGAAGGAAGTACAAATAAACAAAATGGGAAATTTGGGAAAGGGAAACATACAGGTAGACGTTACAGCATCAGGACAGAAAACCCAAAGCAATATGCCTGGAAAATAGAAAATGCACAACAAAAGAAATGAAAAATAAATGGGGTGAACAGTTGTCAATGTCTGTGATCGAACTGTAAAAAAATCAGCCGAAGGAAATGGGATTTAGATACAGAAATGCCAAATGTAAACTACCATCAACACCTATACAGAAGGAAACAAGGTTACCGTGGGCTAAAGAGAAGCAGTTACGGACTGCAGATGACTTGATTAAAGTAATATTCCATCATGAATAACAAATCTATATTGGTCAAGGAGATGATGCTGGGACATTTGTTTTGTGCTGGTCCAATGGAACATACAATGTTGACTGTCTGAAAAAAACAAGCAAATCTCCACACTCATTGCTGATATGGGGTTGCATGTCAGGTAAAGAAATGAGGAGATGATAATCATTACCACTACAGTAAAGGCAGAAGTGTACATTGAAATTGTGGACACTTTTTTCATTCCAAACAAAAGTAGGTTGGGTGATGATTAAGTCATTTTTCAGGATGATAATGCATCATGACACAGAGCAAACAGTGTTAAAACTTTACTTCAGGAAAGGCATATCAACTTAATGACATGGCCAGCAAACAGTCCAGATTTCAACCCGATTGAAAATTCATGGTGGAAATTGAAGAAGAAAAAAAAAAAAAGGTCCATGACAAATCTATGTCCTGCAAAGCTGATCCGTCAACTGCTATACAAAAAAGCTGGAACCTGATTGATGAAGAATATTGTTTACCATCCCCTCCTTTAACCGTCACCTTATCGTGGTGGAGGGGTTTGCGTGTCCCAATGATCCTAGGAGCTCTGTTGTCCGGGGCTTTATGCCCCTGGTAGGGCCACCCAAGGCAAACTGGTCCTAGGTGAGGGATGAGACAAAGAGCGGTTAAACAAACCTCCTATGAAGAAAAACAATTTTGGACAGCGTTTTCCCTTGCCCGGACGCAGGTCACCGGGGCCCCACTCTGGAGCCAGGCCTGGAGGTGGGGCTCGATGGCGAGCGCCTGGTGGCCGGGCCTGCACCCATGGGGCTTGGCCGGGCACAGCCCGAAGAGGCAACATGGGTCCCCCTTCCCATGGGCTCACCACCTATGGGAGGGGCCAAGGAGGTCGGGTGCAGTGTGAGTTGGGTGGTGGCCGAAGGCGGGGACCTTGGCGGTCCGATCCTCGGCTACAGAAACTGGCTCTTGGGACGTGGAATGTCACCTCTCTGAAGGGGAAGGAGCCTGAGCTAGTGCGCGAAGTTGAGAGGTTCCGGCTAGATATAGTCGGACTCACCTCGACGCACAGCTTGGACTCTGGAACCAATCTCCTTGAGAGGGGCTGGACTCTCTACCACTCTGGAGTTGCCCCCGGTGAGAGGCGCCGAGCAGGTGTGGGTATACTTATTGCCCCCCAACTTGGAGCCTGTACATTGGGGTTTACCCCGGTGGACGAGAGGGTAGCCTCCCTTCGCCTTCGGGTGGGGGGACGGGTCCTAACTGTTGTTTGTGCGTATGCACCGAACAGCAGTTCAGAGTACCCACCCTTTTTGGAGTCCCTGGAGGGGGTGCTAGAGGGCATACCTTCTGGGGACTCCCTCGTTCTGCTGGGAGACTTCAATGCTCACGTGGGCAATGACAGTGAGACCTGGAAGGGCGTGATTGGGAGGAATGGCCCCCCTGATCTGAACCCGAGCGGTGTTTTATTATTGGACTTCTGTGCTCGTCACGGATTGTCCATAACGAACACCATGTTCAAGCATAGGGGTGTTCATATGTGCACTTGGCACCAGGACACCCTAGGCCTCAGTTCGATGATCGACTTTGTGGTCGTGTCGTCGGACTTGCGGCCACATGTCTTGGACACTCGGGTGAAGAGAGGGGCGGAGCTGTCAACTGATCACCACCTGGTGGCGAGTTGGCTTCGATGGTGGGGGAGGATGCCGGTCAGGCCTGGTAGACCCAAACGTGTTGTGAGGGCCTGCTGGGAACGTCTGGCAGAGCCCCCCTGTCAGAAGTAGCTTCAACTCCCACCTCCGGCAGAACTTCGACCACATCCCGAGGGAGGTGGGGGACATTGAGTCCGAATGGGCCATGTTCCGTGCCTCTATTGTTGAGGCAGCTGACCGGAGCTGTGGCCGTAAGGTGGTCGGTGCCTGTCGTGGCGGCAATTCCCGAACCCGCTGGTGGACACCGGCGGTGAAGGAAGCCGTCAAGCTGAAGAAGGAGTCCTACAGGACCCTTTTGTCCTGTGGGACCCCGGAGGCAGCTGATAGGTACCGGCAGGCCAAGCGGAATGCGGCTTTGGTGGTTGCTGAGGCAAAAACTCGGGCGTGGGAGGAGTTTGGGGAGGCCATGGAGAATGACTTTCGGACGGCTTCGAGAAGATTCTGGTCCACCATCCGGCGTCTCAGGAAGGGGAAGCAGTGCAGTGTCAACACTGTATATGGTGGGGATGGTGCGCTGCTGACCTCGACTCGGGACGTTGTGGGTCGGTGGGGGGAATACTTCGAAGACCTCCTCAATCCCATTAACATGCCTTCCAATGAGGAAGCAGAGCCTGGGGACTCAGAGGTGGGCTCCCCCATCTCTGGGACTGAGGTCACCGAGGTGGTCAAAAAACTCCTTGGTGGCAGGGCCCCGGGGCTGGATGAGATACGCCCGGAGTTCCTCAAGGCTCTGGATGTTGTAGGACTGTCTTGGCTGACACGCCTCTGCAACATCGCATGGACATCAGGGACAGTGCCTCTGGATTGGCAGACCGGGGTGGTGGTCCCCCTCTTTAAGAAGGGGGATCGGAGGGTGTGTTCCAACTACAGAGGGATCACACTCCTCAGCCTCCCTGGAAAAGTCTATTCAGGGGTCCTGGAGAGGAGGGTCCGTCGGATAGTCGAGCCTCGGATTCAGGAGGAACAGTGTGGTTTTCGTCCTGGTCGCGGAACAGTGGACCAGCTCTATACCCTTAGCAGGGTCCTGGAGGGTGCATGGGAGTTTGCCCAACCAGTCTACATGTATTTTGTGGACTTAGAAAAGGCATTCGACTGTGTCCCTCGGGGAATCCTGTGGGGGGTACTCCGAGAGTATGGGGTACCGGCCCCCCTGATAAGGGCTGTTCAGTCCCTGTACGATCGGTGCCAGAGCTTGGTCCGCATTGCCGGTAGTAAGTCGAACCCATTTCCAGTGAGAGTTGGACTCCGCCAGGGCTGCCCTTTGTCACCGATTCTGTTCATAACTTTTATGGACAGAATTTCTAGGCGCAGCCAGGGTGTTGAGGGGGTCCGGTTTGGTGGACTCAGGATTGGGTCACTGCTTTTTGCAGATGATGTTGTCCTGTTTGCTTCATCAGGCCGTGATCTTCAGCTCTCTCTGGATCGGTTCGCAGCCGAGTGTGAAGCGGCTGGGATGAGAATCAGCACCTCCAAATCCGAGACCGTGGTCCTCAGCCGGAAAAGGGTGGAGTGCCCTCTCAGGGTTGGTAGCGAGATCCTGCCCCAAGTGGAGGAGTTCAAGTATCTCGGGGTCTTGTTCACGAGTGAGGGAAGAATGGAGCGTGAGATCGACAGGCGGATCAGTGCGGCATCCACAGTAATGCGGGCGTTGCATCGGTCTGTCGTGGTGAAAAAGGAGCTGAGCCGCAAGGCGAAGCTCTCAATTTACCAGTCGATCTATGTTCCTACCCTCACCTATGGTCATGAGCTATGGGTAGTGACCGAAAGGACGAGATCGCGAATACAAGCGGCTGAAATGAGTTTCCTCCGCAGGGTGTCTGGGCTTTCCCTTAAAGATAGGGTGAGAAGCTCAGTCATCCGGGAGGGGCTCAGAGTAGAACCGCTGCTCCTCCGCATTGAGAGGAGTCAGATGAGGTGGCTCGGGCATCTGATCAGGATGCCTCCTGGACGCCTCCCTGGTGAGGTGTTCCGGGCACGTCCAACCGGGAGGAGGCCCCGGGGAAGACCCAGGACACGCTGGAGGGACTATGTCTCTCGACTGGCCTGGGAACGCCTTGGGATTCTCCCGGAAGAGCTAGAAGAAGTGGCCGGGGAGAGGGAAGTCTGGGCATCTCTGCTCAAGCTGCTGCCCCCGCGACCCGACCTCGGATAAGCGGGAGACAATGGATGGATGGACGGATGTTTACCATAAGTGAAGTCCATGCTTCAAATAATTCAAGGTGTCATAAAAGCCAGAGAAGGTGTAATAAAGTACTAACTGCAATTTTTTGAGATAATGATTCCATAATTTCTTCCTCACTATTGAGTGATTCCCTCATGTCTTTCTTCTACTTGGTCTGAACAAAAAATGTGCCATTAATTACAACAATTAACATTTTTTTTAGGTATTTTTTACAATGCCAGAATGTTTAACTGTTAAATAAAGTATGTTTTGTGTCAAATCTGTGATTGTTTTTTTTTTCCCAACAAAGTAAAACAGCTGAATGAACGTCCGCCAAGAGTACTGATTCCATCATTTTTTCCAGGGGTTGTACTTGCGAAGACCATCCATGACTGTAGTGAAAGCCTGGCATACGACTCGTTTACGGTGTAAGTGTAATCGTTAGCCTTGTTCCTGTCCGAGATGGGTAGTAAAGTGCATGCTGTATGTATTATGTGTTTGCGATCATTTTGCCCGAGCTTTTTATTTACGGTGTTTGATTTTTCGAAGCAAACACAAAAAGGAAAAGAATAAATTATAGTAATTGGAGTGCAAAGTTACTCAAATGGTAACCTTTAAGAAAATTGTATTTTTTATTATACTGAGCATTGGGAAGACGCGAGTCATAACAAGGAACATGATTATGATTATCAGAAAGAAAGCGTCGCTAAGCTTTCTCATAACACACACACATTAATTTGATACACCTGAATAATATGGACGGTCCAAACTTTTCAAACCGACGTGTTAAGATTCTTGTAAACATCACATGCCAAACGTCTACCTCGTCTGAAAGCAACACATTAGATGAACGCCAGAGAATACAACTAATGACGATTGATTTGCTAAAAATGCAACGAAGACGCACTACTCACCCTCCCTCATTTTCTGGTCGAGTTCGTCTAAGGTAGGCTCGATGAGCTCCCAGCCGTCTGGAGGCGGTTTTCTGCTTCTTTTCACTTTAGGCATGTTTTCAAAGTTGCACGATTCTCACCAAATAATTAACACAGCTGTTTCGGTATTTTACGATTGTATTCGTTTAGTCGTCCACAATATCAACCATCTACCGCCAGTCGGCGTCTCTATTTTAATGCGTAACTTGCCTGAGAAAGGGGCCTTTGAGGAAGCCGTCTCATAAATGACGAAAAAGAGGTATACGCCTGGGTCCTTCTAGATGGCAGCCAATCACGTTGCGTATGCGCGGAATGTTTCAAGGAAGTTGCATCAGGTATAGTTGACTTGTACAATGCTTAGATAGTTTTCTGAAAACAAATGTGTATCGGATCTTAAAATATGCAGGCAAAAGTGTTCGGTTTTTATATCGCTGCGTTCAAAAAATATAAACAAACATTTAATTTGTTATTACATACTTCTTTTACCGTGTCGTTTTCGTAATAGTTAGGGGAACGCAGAGGCAGCTAATCTGTCTCACCCTGTCAGCTGTTTCGATTTGGTACTTGACAGTGCTCTTTTGTACAGTCCATGTTTTCATAAATAATTGATCACTTCTGGACAGCTTTGGGGTTTGTAATTGTAAAACATCAGCATGCCTAAGGGAGGTAAGTTAGATATTTGTGTGCCTTCTATAATGAACAGTATATAAATCGTTATTTACATTATTACAAAATATTCGGATTTTATTATCACGTGTTTTTGTGGGGAAACTGATTTGTTAACGTTTAAAAGTTAAGAAGCTACGAATACAGCGTATAAACGAAATCCATAGAGTACTTAGATCTTCTTATGTCAGATTTAAACAGTTGTCACTTGTGCCATTATTAAAATGCGTATGTTATGTGCAGTGTTGAATATTTGGAAAGGATGAAGTCAGAGTTAGGATGGCAAGGCTACTCTGTAGATATACATTGAATATCCACATTTAAAGCTTAGATTTCCTCCACAATTCTAATTATTCTTTATTTTAATATAATAATATTTAACACTGTAACTTAAATCCGATCGTACAGGAATCTCGATGTGCTGAGTAGTCGTAAAAATGTTACACAAGGTGGCTGGATAACTACTCCTTATCACCACAAGTGACTCATTTATTCCTTTTAACGGTAGGAATTTCTTTTATATAGTTGTGCATGATTATCATTTTTGTAAAAGCACCCCGAGCGTGGCATCTTTGTCATTCATGCATATTTATATTTCTGAGGAACACATCACGGTGGCGCTGTGGTAGTGCTGTTTCCTCGCAGTAAGAAGAACGGGTTTCGCGTCCCGGGTACCCAGCGTTATACAGTGCATCCGGAAAGTATTCACAGCGCATCACTTTTTCCACATTTTGTTATGTTACAGCCTTATTCCAAAATGGATTAAATTCATTTTTTTTCCTCAGAATTCTACACACAACACCCCATAATGACAACGTGAAAAAAGTTTACTTGAGGTTTTTGCAAATTTATTAAAAATAAAAAAACTGAGAAATCCCATGTACATAAGTATTCACAGCCTTTGCTCAATACTTGTCGATGCACCTTTGGCAGCAATTACAGCCTCAAGCCTTTTTGAATATGATGCCACAAGCTGGGCACACCTATCCTTGGCCAGTTTCGCCCATTCCTCTTTGCAGCACCTCTCAAGCTCCATCAGGTTGGATGGGAAGTGTCGGTGCACAGCCATTTTAAGATCTCTCCAGAGATGTTCAATCAGATTCAAGTCTGGGCTCTGGCTGGGCCACTCAAGGACATTCACAGAGTTGTCCTGAAGCCACTCCTTTGATATCTTGGCTGTGTGCTTAGGGTCGTTGTCCTGCTGAAAGTTGAACCATCGCTCCAGTCTGAGGTCAAGAGCGCTCTGGAGCAGGTTTTCATCCAGGATGTCTCTGTACATTGCTGCAGTCATCTTTCCCTTTATCCTGACTAGTCTCCCAGTCCCTGCCGCTGAAAAACATCTCCACAGCATGATGCTGCCACCACCATGCTTCACTGTAGGGATGGTATTGGCCTGGTGATGAGCGGTGCCTGGTTTCCTCCAAACATGATGCCTGGCATTCACACCAAAGTGTTCAATCTTTGTCTCATCAGACCAGAGAATTTTCTTTCTCATGGTCTGAGAGTCCTTAAGGTGCCTTTTGGCAAACTCCAGGCGGGCTGCCATGTGCCTTTTACTAAGGAGTGGCTTCCGTCTGGCCACTCTACCATACAGGCCTGATTGGTGGATTGCTGCAGAGATGGTTGTCCTTCTGGAAGATTCTCCTCTCTCCACAGAGGACCTCTGGAGCTCTGACAGAGTGACCATCGGGTTCTTGGTCACCTCCCTGACTAAGGCCCTTCTCCCCCGATCGCTCAGTTTAGATGGCCGGCCAGCTCTAGGAAGAGTCCTGGTGGTTTCGAACTTCTTCCACTTATGGATGATGGAAGCCACTGTGCTCATTGGGACCTTCAAAGCAGCAGAAATTTTTCTGTAACCTTCTCCAGATTTGTGCCTCGAGATAATCCTGTCTCGGAGGTCTACAGACAATTAATTTGACTTCACGCTTGGTTTGTGCTCTGACATGAACTGTCAACTGTGGGACCTTATATAGACAGGTGTGTGCCTTTCCAAATCATGTCCAATCAACTGAATTTACCACAGGTGGACTCCAATTAAGCTGCAGAAACATCTCAAGGATGATCAGGGGAAACAGGATGCACCTGAGCTCGATTTTGAGCTTCATGGCAAAGGCTGTGAATACTTATGTACATGTGCTTTCTCAATTTTTTTATTTTTAACAAATTTTCAAAAACCTCAAGTAAACTTTTTTCACGTTGTCATTATGGGGTGTTGTGTGTAGAATTCTGAGGAAAAAAATTAATTTAATCTATTTTGGAATAAGGCTGTAACATAACAAAATGTGGAAAAAGTGATGCGCTGTGAATACTTTCCGGATGCACTGTATGTATGTGGCTGTATGTTGGAACCTCCGAATTTTGGTATCTTCATGTGCATCTCCTACTATGCTTTTTTTGCTGCTTGCCGCTCATCTGCGCCACCCCATCCTCCCATCTCACCTTCTCCGCTGTACTGTGCTGCTTCTCTGCTACTATTAGATAAGTATTGCTCTCTACTATGCTAAAATACTCTTGTGACAAACTCCTTCATATTAAACAGTTTGTCCAGAGCAAATGGTCAGACTGGAATGTCCTAAAAGACAATGGTATTGTGCAGCACCCGAAATATTTACATCGTGGGTCAGGTCGCCGCCACAGCCGGGCTGCTAATGAAAAGTTCACCGGCAGGTGCTCAGGAATATGCCATTCCTACTCATGGCTTTGGAAATAGGAGTGTCAGTGTGCCAAATCTGCAAAATGTTAAAATAAACTCTGGCCATGGATCTGTGCACAACGAACCCACATCAGCTAATATTGCATTTTTTAACTCAAAATCTTTTAATGGCCTGCGGTGGGTTGGCACCCTGCCCAGGATTGTTTCCTGCCTTGTGCCCTGTGTTGGCTGGAGCTGTGTTCGGATTCAGCGGGTTGGAAAATGGATGGATGGATCTTTTAATGGCAAAGCACTGGTGCTATCAAAATTTATTACAGACTCAAACCTTGACTTAATAGAAACTTGGCAAAAACCAAATGACTTTACATCTGTCACGGATGTGACTCCACCCGATACATTCACTTCATGGAGCCTCGCAGCTCAAGACAAGGCGGAGGACTCGCAGTAATTGCTAGATCGAACTTAAACACCAAAAGAACTCTTTTGACGGTCCATTGTCTTTGGAGCGTCTGGCTCTTAAGCTAATAACAAAATCCGGTCCTGTCTCACTTATTGTTGTCAATTGTCCCCCGAAATACAATGCATCTTTTTTTATCTGGTCTGACTGAATTATTAACACTTAATTTCACTTTTCCAGAGAGTCATTCTTCTTGGCGATTTCAACATCCATATTGACATTACTACATGTAAATTGAGAAATAAATTCCTATCCTTACTGGACTGTTTTGACCTGGTGCAGCATGTTGATTTTCCCACCCACTCTGGTGGTCATATACTGGACCTGATCTGCACATTTGGATTATCTGTTGCCAACACAGCACTGATTTGGCAGTGCTTTTCACTGTCTCATTACCTTTCCCTCCTCTTACCTGTAAACGTCAAATTTCTTTCTGAAACCTTAAAAATATCTGTCGCTCTGTTCTTGCTGGATCCATTTCTGATCTTTTTCTGTCTTCACCAATTCCATCAACACTAGATAGTCTTGTTGACCACTATTACTCAGCCCTTCATTCAGCACTCGATAAAACAGTTCCTTTAAAACATAAGGAGGTTTCTTTTAAGCATTCAGCTCCATGGTATAATTCAGAGCTACGATCTATGAAAGCAACTGGCCGACGCCTTGAGAGAATGTCATGTAAGACTGGCCTCACTGTTTACAACCAGGCTTTCTCTGACCATCAAAGGGCTTACAGGGATGCACTTACTGCAGCCAAGATCACACATTATGGCAGAATAATAGAAAGTGGCCATGATAACTCGAAGAGTTTTGTTCTCTGTAGTTAATAAATTATTTCAACCTGCATCTGGCCCAATTACCTCCTCTACTAAAGTCTGTGAAAAATTCCTCCACTTTATCCGCAATAAAATTAAAGATCTAAATAATTCAACTAACATAAATCCATCATCCCTTTAGACCATTCCCTGTCTTCCCACTCCATTCAGCTCCTTTTCTAAATTTTCACCAGTCACATCGGCATTTGTTAATGACCTGCTTTGTAAGATGAGGCCAACTACTTGTGTACTGGACCCCATCCCCACCACACTTCTTAAATCCTGCCTTCATGCCATAATCCCGACTGTTACGACAATAATCAATACATCCCTCGACACTGGGTTTGTGCCAGCCACTTTTAAAATTTCTTCTGTAACCCCCTTGTTAAAAAAGTCTGGTCTTGATGGTGACGGTGATAACAATTTTCAGCCTATTTCCAACTTATCTTTTCTGTCAAAAGTTCTTGAGCGCGTTGTAGCCTCCCAGCTCACCAATTACTTAACCTCTAATAATTTGATGGAACCCTATCAGTCTGGTTTCAGGGCGCAGCACAGCTGTGTAACTGCTCTTCTTTGGATAACCAATGATTTGCATATGGCAGCAGACTCTGGACAAACCAGCATATTAATTCTGTTAGACCTCAGTGCAGCATTTGACATTGTCAGACATGACATTCTACTGTCCAGAATGGAGAACATGCTGGGTATCTCTGGCACTGCCCTCTAGTGGTTCAAGTCCTATCTGACTGATAGGCAAGAGTTTGTTAGTCTTGGCAACAGCAGATCCAGCTCAGCGCCAGTCACACAAGGAGTTCCTCATGGCTCTGTCCTCGGCCCTCTTCTCTTCTGTATTTATATGCTTCCCCTTGGCCATATTGTTTGTAGCTATGAACTGGGTTATCATTTTTATGCAGATGACACTCAACTCCATTTCAATGCCAAAAGTGCAACTTCATCAGAGTTTCCTCAGCTCACAACTTGCCTCAGTGAAATTAAAACCTGAATGGAGCAGAACTCTTTAAAATTAAATTGCAACAAAACTGAACTCCTGCAAATTGGCACTAAAGCGCTACTTAAGAAAATAACCTCCTTCCCAGTCACTCTTGACAATGATCTCATCAGACCTTCTTCTGATGCAAGGAACCTTGGTGTCATTTTTGACTCCTCCCTTTCTTATTCTGCCCACATAAATCACATTAAGAAACTGTCTTATTTTCACCTCCGTAACATATCCCGTGTTCGCTCTTTCCTCTCCTTTTCTAATGCTGAGAAACTTGTCCATGCTTTTGTCACATCCCACATCGATTATTGTAACTCACTGCTGGCAGGTGCCCCTTCTAATCTTATATCACAGCTCCAGCTTATACGAAGCTCTGCTGCAAGAGTCTTTACACTAACCAGCAACAGTGAGCACATCACACCCATCCTGGTTCGCCATCACAGCTTCCTGTGTCTTACAGGATTGAATATAATTCACCACCTGAGGCCACAGGTACGCCACGCCCTCGACCCTCTACAATTCGCATACCAGGAGAAGGTGGGAGCGGAGGATGCTATCATCTATATGCTACACCGATCACTCTCCCACTTGGACAGAGGCAGTGGTGCTGTAAGAATTATGTTTGTAGACTTCTCTAGCGCCTTCATCACCATCCAACCTCTGCTCCTTAGGGACAAGCTGACATAGATGGGAGTAGATTCATACCTAGTGACATGGATCGTGGACTATCTTACAAACAGACCTCAGTATGTGCATCTTGGGAACTGCAGGTCTGACATTGTGGTCAGCAACAAAGGAGCGCCGCAGGGGACTGTACTTTCTCCGGTCCTGTTCAGCCTATTTACATTGGACTTCCAATACAACTCGGCTATACTTCCTTAGAAGACTGGCGTCCTTTAACATATTCAATAAGATGCTGCAGATGTTCTATCATACGGTTGTGGCGAGCACCCTCTTCTACACGTTGGTGTGCTGGGGAGGCAGCATTAAGAAGAAGGATGCCTTACGCCTGGACAAACTGGTGAGGAAAGCAGGCTCTATTGTAGGCATGGAGCTGGACAGTTTGACGTACATGGCAGAGCGATGGGCGCTCAGCAGGCTCCTATCAATTATGGAGAATCCACTGCATCCACTAAACAGTGTCATCTCCAGACAGAGGAGCAGCTTCAGCGACAGACTGCTGTCACTGTCCTGCTCCACTGACAGACTGAGGAGATCGTTCCTCCCCCAAACTATGCGACTCTTCAATTCCACCCGGGGGGGTAAACGTTAACATTATTCAAAGTTATTGTCTGTTTTTACCTGCATTTTCATTAGTCTTTAATTTTTTTTTTGGTATCAGTATGCTGCTGCTGGAGTATGTGAATTTCCCCTTCGGATTAATAAAATATCTATCTATCGATAAAATTCTATTAATAACCTACAAAACTTTAAATGGCCTTGCACCGGACTACATCAGTGACCTTCTAAATCACTATGCTGCTGTTCGCCTACTAAGGTCCTCTGATTCTGGTAATCTTGTTGTGCCTCACACTTCAGCTCCATAGTACCCAGACTTTGGAATGACATCCCAAAATTAATTAGATCAGCTGACACCATTCATTCTTTTAAAAAACATCTTAAAGCTCATCTATTTAGGAAGGCTTTTAACTTAACATTCTGCCCTTTCTTTCAGTTTACCTCTCTGTCCAGGTGCTCAGGATAATTTGTGTGTCTGTTATATCACAAATTCGGTTATTTGTTAGGTTTTTCTTTTAGTATTGAATTTAGTATTTTACTCTGGTTTATTGTCCTTTATTCTATTTAATGCTTTGTTATCTGTTTCATTGTTCTATTCAGGAAAACATTTGTATCCAATGTTACATATACCCTGCTGTTTTTTTCTAAGACTCTGTGAAGCACCTTGAGCATGGGAAAGGTGCTATATAAAAAAAATGTATTATTATTATTATGTGTGGAGTTTGCATGTTCTCCTCGTGTTTGCGAGTTTCTGCTGGGTGCTCCGGTTTCCTGCACATATACGGTAGGTAGGTCAGGTGATTTGGCGACGCCATGTTGGACGTGGGGTGTGTGTGTTCGTCTTGTGTTTGACCTGTGCCCTGGCCTGGGTTTGCAAAAGGCTTGTTCCCAAAATTACCTGGAATATGCTCACCTACGATCTAATTGATACTTTTAATGCTTTACTCTTACCAGCATTCATTTCAAGAGCGGTAGGTCAATGGTATTCCTGGTATTAAGATAAATCTGAATCTGAATAGTTGAAAAACCGAGAGTTGTGGTTGTGGTGACTATACTTAGGGCTATGATTGTCCATATAATAAAGGTACTATACTGTGCAATGTGAATGTGTTGGGTGTAATTGTGTCTTTTGGGGTCAGTGACATCCCCTTGTGGTTACTATTTATATGTAGTTTTCAGCAAAAGTTTGACACACTGGTCGAACAATATTGTTCACATTTGAAGTAAAAAATAGCAAATAGAACTTCAACAGCAAACAGATTAAAATAGTGGCATTTTTCTTTGATGAAGTGAAAAATATATAAAAATAAAAGTGTAAATGTAGCTTTTGTAGAAGTTTGGGCACCCTTTCAGATTATTTTTTTCAAGCAGAAAATGTAATAGAAGCCAAGAGTGACTAATAATGTACCGTAGCAAACGATGTGGGGGAAAAAAAATATTGTTACTTATATCACATAATCCACTTGTCCTATTGTACTGTATTCTCAAAACATGCAAAGCACATGCATTGTTTACTAAAATATTGTCATGTGAGTGACTCTTCCCCTCATTCATAAGTCAAGAGTTCTATCTTGAATTCAAAAATGTAGAGTTCTATCTTTTTCGTGGTCATGATAGAACTCTACATTTTTGAATTCAACATAGAACTCTTGTCTAATGAATGAGGGGAAGAGTCACTCCCATGACTTGTATTTTCTGTTTATGTTGTGCTTTGATTAATATTATTATTGCTATTATCTAAACAGCATGCATTTTGCACATTATGAGTGTACAACTGGCTGACTGATGTGGATTATACGACACAAGTAATGTGTGATTTTTCTTGTTTTTCCATGGATGTTTTTCACATCGTTTGCTGTTGTATAGCACTGGTCGCTATTGGCTTCTTTCATAATAATAAACTAAATATAATATAGTATAGTATCCATCCATCCATTGTCCAACCCGCTGAATCCGAACACAGGGTCACGGGGGTCTGCTGGAGCCAATCCCAGCCAACACAGGGCACAAGGCAGGAAACAATCCTGGGCAGGGTGCCAACCCACCGCAGGACACACACAAACACACCCACACACCAAGCACACACTAGGGCCAATTTAGAATCGCCAATCCACCTAACCTGCATGTCTTTGGACTGTGGGAGGAAACCGGAGCGCCCGGAGGAAACCCACGCAGACACGGGGAGAACATGCAAACTCCACGCAGGGAGGACCCGGGAATCGAACCCAGGTCCCCAGATCTCCCAACTGCGAGGCAGCAGCGCTACCCACTGCGCCACCGTGCCGCCCTATAGTATAGTATGTATAATAATATTATAATAAACTTTTTCTGTCCATTCTCCATGAAAACATAAGCGTAATTATTTTTCTCATCCATCACTACAAAGTACATGAATTAAATAACGTACAAAAAGAAATAATTTTTGAGTGTTCTTTTAAGAAGAACCATTGAGGTCAAGACAAGATCTGTAAGACTAAGAAAACTGACAGACAGAACAGCTTATATACTGTGCAGGAAGGCAAACCTAAACCCCCGTATGACTGTGAGGGTCCTACAGGCTGGTTTAGCTGAAGAAAGAGGGGTTGTGCACTGCTGTACTGTGCAGTGTGACTAAGTCGGACGTGCCTTTCATGGAAAAGCTATCAGAAGGATACCTTACCTGCAGTCTAATCACAAAAACAATGTTTTAAGTATGCAAAACAATATCTGCATAAGGCAGAGGCATTTTGGGAGCAAGTGCTGTGGACAGATAAAGGTAAAATCGAAAACTTTAGCCAAGCCACAAAAGGTTTGTTTGGAAAAAGAAAGGAGCTACAATCGAAGAAAAGAACAACTTGTCAACTGTTAAGAAGATTAGGCTACATCTGTTATGCTTTGGAGTTGTGTGGGACTGAAGAATGAATTCCATTAACTTTCCAGCAATCTTCAAAAAGAATGCCAGACAGTCAATCAGGAAACTGAAGCCTGAAAAAAGGGTGGCTTCTACAAGAAGGCAGCAATCCAAAACACACTTTGAAAACTACTACAAAAAACAGAGGGTTAAAGCTTTGGAATGGCCCTTGCAGTCCCCAGATTTAAACATCGTTGAAGATCTATGGGTAGATTTTGAACGTGGAGTTCACACAAGACAGCCCAAGAATTTCTCAAAGCTGGAAGCTATCTGACGGGAAATTGGGGGTAAAACTTCTAAATCCACAATTCAAAGACTCCTAGATAGTTACAAAAAAGATCTGCAAGCTGTGATTTTTTTTTGCCCACTTGGCTGATACTAAGTATTGACTGGTTGGGGTGCCCAGACTTTTGCAAATGCTATACAGTATTTACTCTCTAATTTTTTTTACATTTTTTAGTTAAGCAAATCATAACTGTAAATTAAAATTACATTGTTTTAGTAAAGAACTTCAACAGCAAAATATTTTTTACTTTAATTGTCAACAAAATATGTAATTTGGCAAGAAAGATACTGTATATAGATATAATATATAAAGAAAGAAAATGTAAGTGTGTATATCCTACAAATGATTGTTCCTTCAATCAACAATTAAGCAAAGCTGGCAGAGTAGGCTATTCAAAATGGAGATTAAAGTGCCTTTTTCAACAGCAGCTTCAATGTCTTCTAGCATAGTCCCGCAACTCCTTCCTTCATGTAGAAATGAAGCCCCTAGAAAGGTTCTTACTCTTTATCATTATGATTGGAAACAAAGCAGTAGACATTTCTGGACTTCTAGGCTCTCACAATAGATAAAAGCTTCAAGTGATGGGTTTCCTGAGCTCACACACCGGACTCATCTTGCAATATTTCCATCTTTCAGAATGTTGCAGGCTGTGCTGGAAATTGGAAAGGCAGAATTTCGGAGACTAAATATGAAGATGAGGATGTCATTGGATTTACTGAGCTCTGGCTCCCTGAAGAGCCACTGGTTGAACTGTATAGTTATTGCAGTTAGCATTTAGATGTCATATGCCTATATACGGTTTTGATTTGGCTGTGGAGTCAAATGCATTGAAGTAACTAGACCTAGACATGTGGTATGTTCAAATAAGTCATCATTATTAAAGGCAATGTTTATAGTTTTATAGGGTCATTATTAACAGACAATAGTTCATAAATACCATAGGAAACAATTAAAATGATATTGACTGTAAATTAATCTGTGATGACTGTTAAGTTTTTAGCCAATAACAAAGTTGTAAATTAATAAAAACAGAAAGCAAATGCAGCAATACATCGAACACAATGGACCATATAATCAGTTAGTGGGAAGAGCAATATACAGTACACTGTCTACTTGTACAGCACCTTAGCCAAATCACTTTTCATTTTCAGACAATAACCAGCATTAGCATTTTCTTTTGCATTTCTGTCCTTCCATTATTTTACAAAACCTTCATCATTTTATGTTACAGAGTTGTGGAGTGCAAGAGTCTGTTCTGGTTTTATTTTCATTTTTGCTTACTTTGTTTTACAGCAAAGAAAGGGGGGCACAAAGGTCGCATGAGAACCTACACCAGTCCTGAAGAAATAGACGCCCAGATAAAAGCAGAAAAAGAAAAGAGCAAGGTGACATTTTGACTGATTATTTCCTAAGAAATGTACTGTAAAAACTTGCCAATCTTTTCTCTGAATATTATTTTTTTAAATTCAGCCTGTGCCAATCTGATGTGTTTTGTATTCTGTAGCCCCACATTATTTTAGCATGGACAATGTTTCTCAATATGTGTAATACTGTATTTTCTGATCTACTGTCTTTATTTGCCATTATGCCGGTATGACTATTCTTTACTTTGGCATCTGTTCATGCTGTTAGGTGCTATTCTTACTATAAGGTTTATAAGTTTGCTAAGTTTCTCCCTCTGTGACAGAATTTCAGTCCATCACAGGGTGCCTTTGTCCCAGCCGTATACTTGCTCACATAAAATCAGATTTGTTTTCTCAATTTGTTGCAATTCAGACAGTGTTAGGAAGTGCCAGTACTCAGTAACAACATGCCAACCCTAAAAAAAGAGAACATTTACTGAAAGAATGTTTCATTTACTTAAATTTTGGGATCAGATCTAAAGTGCATTTGAAGAGGGTAATCCAACCTGTTTTTACAGTTATCCAGTCTTGGATTAACAAAACATTATATTTTTGAAATACTTTGAAAGTTAACCTAATTCACTACTTGGATTCAGGTTGAATTTGCAAATAGAAGCACAGATATGATGTACAGATTATTTTTGTTTTACAGAGGTGGCTTTAGAGCTCTGACTTGGTCTTTTACTGACCTACAGGTGGAAGATGACGAAGTGGAAAGGGATGAGCAGGCTGAACCAAAAAGCCCTCACTCGGGCTCAGAAGAGAGTGATGACGAAGAATACCAGGTAAAATCTAACAGATTGTGATATTTGTGATGTTCAGTAGTGTGAAAATCTGTTCCGGTTTCTATTTTTAGAAGTTCTATCTTGGAATTCTTCCTTGGGTTTTCTGTGGCCTTCATTAATTTTTTTGCACATAATGGCAATTTACACTATTGTGTACACAGCAGATACATATTTTTGTTATTCTTCAAGTTAGGAAATTCTGCTTAAGTTTTGCATTAACCTTCATTTTCAAGAAGAGCATTGTTCATGTGACACATTTCAAATAAACCAACTGATTTTACCAAAATTGGTTAGAATGAGGTCCTTGTCTAACGCTTAATTTTAATTTGAACCCTTCCTTCTGTATTGATTTAAATGAAAGAAACAACTGCAGCTGGAATGTATGCAAGTATCCAAAACAGAGCCCATATCCTCTTCCCACAATACTGCTCTATATGTGTTCAATCAGACCTGCCCTGAAAGTACTGTATGTTACACATGAGATGCACATGTCCATTATGACATGGAACAACAGCTACTTTTGTTTGTAATGGTAGTGTGTCACATTGTGTCACGAGCCACGCCGGCAATGATCTTCTACCCCCTCTCTCGCACTGTGATGTTTGTGCTCAATGATCATGCTTGATGCACCAAGGGGGAACAATCTGCTCTGACATTCATGTTCAATTCATCACTGAGGATAACCCTGGTAAAAAGAGGCTCATTACACTTATTAGGTGGAATTCAAGCTGGGCAGGAGGACAAGGATGAGTATGGGATTTTCCAATGCCCTAAAAACTGAAAAATACTTAGTTTAATATCAGTAGAAAAAATTGTAAAAAGTCTAATTTTTTAAGTATGAGTATATGTTACATTATTAAAGATTTTCTGTGTAGACTCTGCAGATTACATTTTTATTTTTGTTTTTTATTATATGGTATTTTAATTCTGAAAGCCTCTACTGGCCTAAATAGCTGACTTTTATTAATCTGTGTAAGCACTATTACTAGTCTTGGTAGCACTGTGATTGATTCATATGAAGTTTAAATTTTATTGGGCACAGATTTTGACATCATTAGGCTTTTTCCTCTTTAGATCAATATAAGGCAGTCTTAGTAAATTCTTTTTCTTCAATTGCATTGTTTTCTTCCTCCAGCAAAAAAGAAAGGGAGTTGAGGGGCTTATAGATATAGAAAACCCTAATAGAGTTGCACAGAAATCCAAGAAGGTATCCCAGCTAGAGGTAGAAGGACCTCGGCAGCTTACCAGAAGGGAAAGGTAAGGGTGTTCACAAAATTTCTTTGGTGGAGTTGTGTTCAGATGTAAATTTGTTTAGAGTCAATTTGACAAGCCAGCTCTTTATATTAGAATTTGTATTGCTGCTAAACAGAAATAAGATTTGTATTTAGAAGAGTTTTTTCTTAAACTTTAAGCTTATGCTGTATTTACTGCAGTTGTAGGGTGATGAATAGAAATTACGTTAGCTTCTGAAAAATATTGATTTTTGGGTCATTTTATTATTTTCAGACTTTTTAATAACAAAACAAATGTTTAATATAAAAGTAAAATGAGCATTTCTCCTTATATTCTCATATGTTTGGATGACTATGTAACAGAAAATACTTGTCTAGGAAATTTCTGGACATATAGCCATTTTATTTGCTTGTTTCAAACACTTGTCCTTTAAAAACAATTCCATTTGTGCATCACATGCCTTCTTAATGTTGGGAAATTTGCATTGGTGAATAAGTACTATAAGTTATGTTTTATGTGTCTGGATTTCATGCAATATAAATATTGTAATTATTCTGAAGATTTATTGTGTTTCAGGGAAGAAATTGAAAAGCAGAAAGCTAAAGAACGGTACATGAAGATGCATTTAGCAGGTAAAACAGAACAAGCAAAAGCAGACCTTGCGCGACTAGCAATCATTCGTAAACAGAGGGAAGAAGCAGCACGGAAGAAAGAGGAAGAGAGGAAAGGTAAGAGAGAGTTCTTCTCAACACATTTATAACAAAGGTGCCGTGCAGCCATATTATTCACCCTTCCTTCCTCAAAAGTTCCATGTGACTGGACAGTATAGTGCTAACTTGCCTTCATATTTGTAGCAGCCTGTCAAGGAGCCATGTGAGAAAAGCTGTCAACCATCCACCTACTGTTTCATGACAATATTCCCACTCATAATGCACAGGGTGCAAAAGCTGCTCTTAAACCTGTATATTCCAAGTGATGCTATTCCCACCCTGGCTCCATGTTACTACCTATTTCTAGTTATAAGGGCTAACTCCATGGTACATCATGTCATCCACACAGTTAGTTGCATAAGCAAGATAAAATGTTTTGTTTGAGTTGCACAGAAAACGTTTGCGAGTATTGTAACAGTATTAGTATTAATGGGGATTATGTTAAAAGATGGTTGTTTTTACTGGTGTTCCCCTAATATGTCAGGCTCAAATCATTTTTATCATGGCTCATTTGTATGTTTATGTGTGATATATATTAGCAAGAGGAAAAAATGGATACAATTCTCTCTTGAGCTATTGCACAAAACTCCATAATTGGACTTTTACATGGGCTAATGAATGAACTGCAACATTTGTACAATACAAAAAAATTCAGATTAAAGTGATAAATAGAACAAATGCTGTAATATAGTGCAGCCTTGAAACAATTGACTTTGGGAACAATAGACGATAAAATTAACTATTGTGGTGAGCAGCTGGGGGTGGTACCCAGCCGGGACATCCGGAAGGACCAGAAGAGGGACTATGCCTCCTCCAGACCACGAGAGGGCAGCCGCCCTGGATGGTATGGGGACCACGGGAACAGAGCTTGGAAGCTCAACCCTATAGGGGCCCGTGGTCCCCGCCAGGGGGCGCCTCAATGCCTGTGGAGCTCTGGCCCTCAGCACTTCCGCCACACCCGGAAGTGCTGGGGGGAAATAGACCAGGGACACCTGGAGTGCCTCCGGCTGCACAGCCGGCACTTCCGCCACACCTGAGAGTGCTGGCAGAAGGTTATCGGGAGGCACCTGGAGCACGTTCGGGTGAGTTTGAAAGGGGCCGCCTCCCTCCATTCGATGGCTGGAGTCGGGTGGAAGTGGATGGAGCTCGGAGGAGAGGAGTGGCGGTGGCCAGAAGAGAGAAAAAGGCATTTGGAGAAGCCAGGACTTTGGGGTGATTGGTGCTGCAGCACTGGGTTGTGTGTGGCATAATTGTAAATAATAGTTGTAAATAAACGTGTGTGGTGATTCAAACGATGTCTACCTGTCTGTGTCTGAGCTGTTCCCCACACTGTCATTTTTTTATATTTTTGAAAAAAATAAGATTAGCTAAAAACAACAAAACACATAAATTACGCATTAAAAACAAATAAAAAATGTATAATTAAATACACATATATAGTATATGCAAATGTAACAGCTCTCTTAAATACCAGTCAATCAGACCAAGCCTAGCACGTGACTTGGACTCAAAGCTACTTTTTATCTCGCAAATAACATTTGGCCACACTGGAATAAATTAATGTTGATCAAACCATATATACAAGTGGCAAGAAATGAATATTTGTGTTCTGTGCACACCCAATTAATGTGATTTATGATCAAACCCACAGTCTTGATAGGGAGTTCCCCCAAACGCAACCCTCAGATTGGCACAAAAGCTTAGAACAGCCAGAAATGCACCCAATTTTATTACTCAGATTTTATTGGGTTTTTTTATATTCCCTTGGTTTGGATTATTTATGAAGTGATTTTACTCCTACTGAGAAAATGCACTTGTATTTTATGTAAATTATGTATTTGTTTAAATAAGACCTTTGGGCTTCGCTCCTTGTTCACTTTGCACACCAACCCCCACCCCCAAGCCTTCGCTACGCGCTAGCCACTTCATGTTTCTTCTGCTCGCATTGTGAAGAGGGGTGCTGAACACACCCCAAGGAGAAGCAGTCGCTCCTCTGAAACCCCCTCTTAAACAATGATATAATGGGAAACAAATAGTTTTTTTTTTTTACCTTTTTTTACCTCCTCTTTGCTTGATCAGCTGCTGGCTTGCTGCTCCTGCTGTTGTGCCGCATCTTGTCTCGCGGGACTTGAAAGTGTCTCGTCTCCTTTCAAGATTTTTGTTTATAATAGAGAGATATGCACCGCATTTCTTTTTTATGCTATTCGATTTCCACCACCCTTTTTTATTGGGTTTCCTCATTGCCCTAAACATCCTGGTCATGACTATCGATGCCCTTGTTCAAGGGGTGATGATCCCAACTGTGGGCAACCCAAGCATCACAAGTACTTGCTCAATGTCCAGCACCAAAGTACACACTTTGATCATATACCAAAATCTTAAAAGAAATGGTCTTACAGGTTGTGTCATGGCCAAGAACCATTCTTGCAGTAATGCAACAAGCAGAAAAGGAATGCAGTTAAGAGGAAGTTCAAGGAGCAAGTAACAGCACCTAGAGGTTGAATATCTTATGAAACAATACGTCAAATTTTTGGTTCACAATGATGCCAGTATGTAAGGAGAAGATTTGGTAAGAAGTACAATAATTTGTGCCTGCAGCCTTCTTTAAAGCACAATGGCAGCTGTCTCTTTGTCTGGGAGTGCTTTTTAGATAGATAGATAGATAGATAGATAGATAGATAGATAGATAGATAGATAGATAGATAGATAGATAGATAGATAGATAGATAGATAGATAGATAGATAGATAGATAGATACTTTATTAATCCCAATGGGAAATTCACAATTTAGTTATTTTAGTTAGTGGTGCTGGAGATCTGAGGCCTCATGCACAACGCCATGCATAGAATTCACACTAAAACATGGCGTAAGGACAAAATCGGAAATGTGCATACACACAAAAAAACCCAGATGCATAAATCTGTGCGTTCGCCAACTTCCACATTCTTCCACACCATAAATCCCGGTCAGTGTAAAAAGTAACGTACATACACGCGCCTGCTGCCACTCCCCAAACTCCTCCCAGAATTACACCTCTTTGAATATGCAAATCAATATAAATAGCCCTTAAGCTCAGTGTTCTGTGAAAAGGCAATGGCAAAAGCATGGGGGGAAATAAAAGAATTTCAGAGAATACCAAGTGGAGACAAGGAAAAACATACTATTTGTTGGTTTAAACAGTGGTATAAACAACAAAAGGAAGTTGATCAAGTGACATAGTGTTTGAGAAACTCGAAAGCTCCATCCATCCATCCATTTTCCAACCCACTGAATCCGAACACAGGGTCGCGGGGGTCTGCTGGAGCCTATCCCAGCCAACACAGTGCACAAGGCAGGAACCAATCCTGGGCAGGGTGCCAACCCACCGCAGACTCGAAAGTTCAAGTTCACAAAGTTACACAGTGCCCGAAATAAAAAAGAAGTTATCAGATATCAAAAGTCGCCGTGAAAAGGCGAGTTGTAGCCCACAGTCTGAGTGTCAAATGAAAGCTTATTAGGGTACAGAGAAAAAAAATAGGCACACAATGGGAAAAAAGTACAAAATGTCAACTTTAATCTCGAAATTTCCACTTTAATCACGTAGTTTATTTTGTCATTAAAGTAGAACATCATAAACTTCATCTTAAAATTGTTCAATTTACTAGTTTCTCAAATCCCATCGTAACTAAAGTAGCACGTTAAATGCTTTGTTTTGTATTTGATCTTCTATGTGCTCTATGTGTGTGAATCACTACCTGCTTCTTAAATGGGCTTTCTCTTCCTCCGACAGGACACAGAAACCATTACATTCGTGATATTACAGCTCTCTGAGTAATTAAAATACTGAGATGTATACTTGATATAATTTTCATGATGATAGGAGTTAAAGCATGTTATTAAACATGGGAACATGGTGGTGCAGTGATTGTTCCTGCCTCACACAAGATGCTTGCTGCGCTGTGCACGACTTTTGATGAAATAATTTATTGCAGCAGTACTGTCTCTTTCAAACGTACTAACCCCCAATTCCTGTCCTTACTTTTCTTTCTCTAAATACCCAATCGCCACACAATCAGCTCTGTAATAGACATTAAGCCATCTGTAAGCTTAGAACGCAGATTCTTCAAAACTTTTATGGAACATTGAAATATCTTCGTAGTACATGTTTAATTATTCTATACTTCCAGTGTCGCGCCAGTCCCAGCAAGAATACAGCGCGAGGCAGGACAATCCGTGAACGAAGCACCAGCTCCTCACTAGCACTGCTGCACCATGTCCTGACATATTTAATTATTTAAATGAAGTTAGTTTTATCTGTATAATAAACATATTTTGCTGCATTTCATCTTAAAAATGATATCGTCATCATATGTAAATACGCGCTTTATAAAGTGGCTCAGGTTGTGCAATATTATAACTGTATCGCAAGTTTACAGTGAGGTAATTGTACTTATAAGTACAAAGCATTCTACAAGGAGCACTTGATGGACTGATTGAGTGCATTTATAGTACTTGGGATGAAACTGTTTCTGAACCGCGAGGAAGGGCTCTGAAGTGTTTGCCATATGAGAGCAGTTCAATAGACAGTATGGCCGAGGCAGCGTGTGCTTGATGCTGTATAACGATAATCTCTTTCCAATTAGCTGCTGTAGAGCTGTGATTCCCCACTCAGATACAGTGATTTAAATATTCCGAGTGGTGCAGTGAGAGTAATATGGAAAAAGATGATCCGCTGTGGCAACCCCTAAAGGGAACAGCTGAAAGAAGAAGAAGAAGAAAGTGCAGTGAGAGTAACAACGCTAAAGCAGCTATGGTATTTGGAATGGTTTGGCCATTTTGTGGACCATTATATTGTTACAGGTTAATTACAATCAGATGCATTAAACTAATAAACAATATGCAGTTAATTTCTGTGTATTTATAAAGCCGCGTCAGGAATGTGGATCTAAAAAAGAAAGGGAAGTCACAATGGAACAGTAGCACTGCTTTGACGCTGGGTGCTGCCAGTTTGCAAAACAGAGCGGAGAACTTGCATACGCAGAGGCGTAGCTAGGGTTTTCAGCGCCTGGGGACAACTGAAGATTTTGCGCCCCCTCCTGTTTGCCAAAATGCAATGGGGAATGGAATTTGGCGCCCCCTGGATGCTGCGCCCGGGGACAGATGTCCCCCCTTGCCTCCCCTAGCTATGCCACTGTGCATACGCCAAGCATTTAGCCACCGTGAAAATGTGCATGGCTTTACGCCAAGTTTAGGTTTTATACATCATGATTTGAGCATGGAAATGGGCTTACACAACATTTTTGTGCGTACACACCGTTTGTACATGAGGTCCCTGGTCTGTATCAATTGAATGATGACTGTTCAGAAATATAAAGTAATTAATCTTGCTGCACCTTTAGAAACTGAGTTTTGGTGAAAATGCAGTTTTCCTGCACAAAAGCGACACTGTAAACACAATTACGACTTACATAGGGCATACATCTCTAGATCAAAAACATATGTTAGAGTAGCCAGTTCAGAGTCCCCAACCTCAGCATATTTGAAGCGTTGTGAGATTACTTGTCCAGGGAATGTACAAAAAAGCAGGTAAATTCCAGAGGATAATTTCTGTAAATACCTGCATGAAGGTTGGTAAAAATTAGCACACAACTTGAAAAAGTTATACAACAGTGTACCAAGTTATGCATTCTAAAGTAGGCCACACAAAATACGCACTTATTTTACAGACACAAGACATTATGTCTTATTTTTTGTTGTATAAATATTTATTTGTACGAAAGCTTATTCCAACACTCAGAAAAAAAAATCTTGGGTTATTTTGCTATAATCATTGCGTTGTTACACAAAAGAATTGCATTATTTTGCAAACGTATTCAGTTATTGCACAAAGACATTGATTGCTGAGTTCAGTAATTACATAGTGTACACACATGCTCCGACTGTCTAGTGACAGCTTTTGAGGAAGAGGTTAAGCATGTACATAGCATGCAACCAATTAACAGAAACTCAACAGCCCTTATAAGTATACAGTATTAAGAGGTGAATTTAATCTGCCCAGTGCAGGGTCACTGGGAGCCAGTGATTATCACAGCAGCACTGAGTGGAAGGCAAGAAGCAAATGTGGTCAACAGTATGCCGGTTATTTGCAGGGCTCAACCACACAGCCAATCAGAAAAGAGCGTACTTTGTGCAATCTAGTAACAAACACCTATAAATAAAGTATATTTTAGTTTTAATCCAGTTATTTGAAAATAGATATTTTGAAACCGTATGATCTG
Source organism: Erpetoichthys calabaricus (assembly GCF_900747795.2). NCBI lineage: Eukaryota > Metazoa > Chordata > Cladistia > Polypteriformes > Polypteridae > Erpetoichthys > Erpetoichthys calabaricus. The sequence continues at coordinate 157,719,639 of NC_041404.2, forward strand.
ATGGCCAAGCAGCTAGCGTTTGTAACTTGAATCTTCAGGGACTTAGAATGGAGATGCAAAAAGGAAATGGATGTTATTTACATCACAACACATGAAGGATGATGAACTAAATGTACTTTCTTAACTGAGATGTATTACAGACACATTTTAAGCAAAAATAGTTAATCATGTGCAGTTAAGCACACTCACTGATACCAATCAATCCACTACTGCACTAGGAGAATGTGCAAATTCCACACAGATGATGGTGCTGTGATGCAGGAATGCTAGCACTGCACTTCCACTCTGCCAGTGCTAAAAGTAAATGCCTACCCGTAACTTTTGTTAGCTTTTACCACTTGCTTGCAAGTTAATATCTCTGTCAGTAGTGCACAACGATAACAGCAGAAGCAAGCAGTATCTTTGCAAAATAACAATAATATTGTGAAATAATTTTAACAGTTTTACAAAATAAAGCTTTTTTTTTTTTTGAGTAGCGGGAATAAGCTTCCATATACAGTATTTGTGTATTGTCTGTAATATTGTATTTTAATGAGGAAATAAACACCTACTGCCCAAATAAACTAGCTTTAAAAATTACCTTTGGCATTCTTAAGATTTTTGCACAGTACTACATTTTTTAAAAAGTGTATTATTTGATGTAGCCTTGTATGTATTCTTTCAGGGCTGGATATAAAATTCCTAATGTGTTTCTCACATTCCTAGTTTTGATTATATCTACAACTTTTTTCCAGTTTTAGATGTTGTTCAGATTTTACAGAAAGCTGTGTGACTATTTTGATTCAATGCTGTATCTTTTGAACTGCAATCTGTGCCCTCTGCAATAGTGAAACAGAATATTGCAAATACTAACTACAGCCTATATTGATGGTTATTTGCAATCCTGTCTTGTATGTATTTTTCTATATTTACATTCTTTCTTTCTTTCTTCTTTTCAGCAAAGGAAGCTGCAGCAGCTATACCAAGGGGAATGCAGTCTTTGTCTCTTAATAAATAATGGCATGTCTACTATCTTTAATAGAATGGACTACTGCATATATGTTCATTTGTAAAGCCCCGAACTGTTAAGGCTGTACAAACTCAATATCTTTTCAGGGAAGACAGGGTTTGCTTGTCTGGCAGCATGCTCGTGTGTATTTATATGGGTAACTGATTTTCCATAATAAAGTAACCACTTCCTCAAACATAAAAAAGTGTCCACCAGTCTGCTGTTTGTCAGGTTTTGACATTTTATGACACCCTTCATCAGATTTTGAATGCTCAGCAGTTACTGAGAACAATATATTCAGTTGTTTTAGGGTGTTATGTTTCTTATATAAACCATTCCATTAGAAACCATAGACATCATGGACCAGGTTCATTCTTGTTCATATTTTTACAAGCCATTATGCAAGAAGATTGGTTGAATTAGAAATGAGCATTAGAAGAATGTCAGTTTATTGGCTTCAAAAACTATTTCAGAATTTGACTAACCCAGGTATACACCTTGTTAGTTTAATAGAAAATGTAACAACATGTAACAATTTCCAAACCCATTTTGTTTGTAAAGAGTCATCTTGGCTGCAGACTGTGTTCATTTTTTGTTGTTATTGCTGTCTGGAATGTTTACTTTATTATGGAATATAAAAGGGAAAGGCCCAAGATTCTGATTTGAAAGTTAGCTGTGCCAAGTTCCCCTACTTAATACAGGCTGAGTCAGGGGATCCATATATTTAGAAAGGTATTGTAGGATTAAAATCAAGTGACTCACCTCCAATTTGGTATAACTACAGTAATTGTGCCTATGTTTTCTTCTGATATTGAGCTAAAGTGGAATGATGGCATGCTGGCATTCTCCCCATTACAAATCACATAATGAATGTTAGCACAAACTGACTTTATGTTGCCTTCAACACTGTGATGATAATAATATACAGTGTTTTAATCCAAGATTTTATTAAAGAAACCTATATAAAAGATTAAACAATACACATTCTCAAAAATATATACAGTAATGTCATATATTGATATAGGGTAAAACGTAGGTAATCCCTCAGCAGTTCCTATACAGAGGAACAGTAATGAATGTAGTGTTTTGTGCATGTTCAAGACTATCCGCCATTTGCCAAAGTATTTCCATAGGGAAACACTAGAACACTAGTTTTAACTATTTAACAGAGAGCATGTATATTTTTTGGTTTTATTTTTTTCTTCCTTTCTGTATTTATCTTCTGTTACATTTACAAATGTACTCATGCAGTAATTATCTAAAATAAGAAATCATTGGTATTTATTTATTTAACCCTGAATATATGTCGCACCCTATAGTTCGAAATAGTCTGAAAACTGTAACATTTTCATATGCAAAGTTTGATAAAAGATAGTTTATTTTTAATATTGCATAATTAAGAGGATTAAAGATAATACAAATCAGTCAGTGCATACTGAATATTTTTTTCTTTATTATAATTTTGTTTTTGCTTTGGATCTTGATAATCTGTGCAGCACTGAAAGGAATCTTTTTTAAATTACTAAATAAACAGAAGTTGAATTGGAAAGAGATAGGATCTGGAATGAGTTAGCAAGTATTTGAAATCAGTCTTTATTTCTTAAAATTTCCAGTAGCCAAACAGTGTGCTTTGGAGCATCTTTCAAATCCATGACATTGTTCATTAACAAATTGTTCTGACTTTGTAAGGCAGCTACAGTTTTGCTTAATGTTTTTTGTCTAGTCTAAATATATAAATGTAACTTAACACTCGGCCATTTGTTTTGCTCAAGTGTTTGATCACACTGCTCATGTCTGCTGAACATGTCTGCTCCTGCATTACATCTATAAAATTACTTCGCAGTTATCTAAACTAAAAAAGCACAGAAATTTACTGGGTCAACTGTTGTTTGGCATTTGAGCATCTTTACTACCTTTATAAAATGGAAAATATGCAAAGGTGTTGTGTCTTCAGCTATGTCTTCAAGACTAATTCAAGAAAACTATCATAAACTGTAAGACACCTTGGGTTATGGACATACTATCCTAATTAGACTCTGCAATACAAATGTGTACTATGTATATAAAATAAAAATATTTTAAAAGAAACTGTTTTAAGGTGTTTTTTGTCAAGTGTTATATTTGGAACGTAGTTTTATTTTGGCTTGTTAAAGAAAAGTTATTGTGGAATTATACTTTTTTGACCATGAAGAAACATTTGAAGAACTATAGGCCTGTCCCTTTATATTTATAGTTTAACAGAAATATGCTACAAACCTAAAAGAAATCAAAGGTGGACATTCAGCTATGTATCTGATTTAGTTTATCTGTCATAAAAAAAGCTGAAGTAAGAATTTACAATACATTTTTTTCTAAAAACCAAGTGCTTATTTGCTGATTTATTAAACAGCTCATTTGTGCACTGTTCTCAATTTTTCTTATTTCAGCTGTGTATTTCATTTCAGTCCCATTCATTCTTTTTAACTGCACTTCCAATTATTAGTCCAGTACTGTACAACAATTAAAAATATAGCTTGAAAAAACAACATAACAACATAAAAGCAACAATATGCACAAAGTAACATTCTGGTGCATTTGGAAACTTGGTTATCTAGTTTAAAAGCTGGAGCATTTTTAAACCTTATAGACACTTCTAGACAAAGAGTTTGTTATTAAAATATTAGTACATATTTTTAACAGTTGGTCATTTTTTAAAATAACAGCATTAACAGAATTAAATTATATTTATTAATATTGTATGCTACATAAAATGTGTTTTTTAATAGCAATGACTTTTGGCTGAATCTGCTTTCATAGGCAGCAAATTTCAGCTCAAGTGTTGAAATGATTTGTGTGCTGTTGTTAGTTATTGTTGGATGTGGAGGGTCAGTGGTTAATTATAGTTCAAATTCCTTAAACATACATATCTCTAAGAAGTATCCGATGGAGATTTAAAAGAGATTTAAAATCTGTGCTGAAGTCTTCAGCTAAAATTGATAGCTGTTTCTAGATATGATAAGACAGGGGATCATTGTGGCGCTTTGTCCAAAATATGTCTGCAGCCACACACGTTTCATTGCAGTAGGTGCTATTTTTGTAACAGTTACACATAAGCGCAAGTAAAATTTACTAGAAAAAAACTGGAACTTATAAGCAAAGAAACATCATGCATTATCTCCAAATACATATATACAGGGTGTTTTAAGTTCAAATTCTGACTTCCTAAGGCAGTCACATTCTCACAAAGATCATTCCATAGGCAAAGAGCAAATTCATTTGAAAACAGGTCCTTTATTTATGATAATCCACGCAGTCCAAGGCAAGCCGCTGAAAAGAGAAGGAAAACAAAAAAACGACATAAAAAAACAAGAACAATGAGTACTGTACATTATAAAACAATTTAAGGGAGGAAAATGTAATAATGTCACCAGCACATATAGGAGTATGATACTTTAAAATAAATAGGCTTCTGCCTTGATTTAAATGCAGAGACTAATGGAGCATCTTTAACATTGGTAATGTAGGTCACTCCAGAGTTTGGGTGTCATATAGCTGAAGGCTCTGCCCCCAACACCAGTTTTATTGATTTACTCTCACTTGTGTGGATCTAGGAACTTAAGGCTAGTCCATCTTTGTATCACCTCAACTCTTTTAACACAAATCTTCAAGCATTCAGCAAATTCAATTCTGCATATTAGTAAAACATCTGCGGACAGAATTTCAAAATCTAAAAATTATTTTGAATAAAAGTGCAATTTTTCTTGTAAATGTTCTACCACCAGACATGTCAGACCAGGCTGCAACTTGTCCTGTAATTAATTTGAAATGTCTCTGCAGCACTGGGCACAAAAATGGGAACTAATCTTGCCCACACTCATTCACAGAAGTCAGTTTATGTTCCCCAGTCAACCTAACCAGCACAACACTTGAAGTGGAAGGAAACTACACACCGGTATGGAGAGAACATGCAAACTTGAGAAATGAGCAAGGGCAGGATTCAACTTTGAAACCTATAATTTTCTCCTGCTTATTAGATAGTAGAATTGATGAAGTTTTACTTTAACACTGATGTGAATAGTTGCAAAAAACATTTTAACTCAAAAAACGAAAAGTTATGTAGTTACATTAACTCCATCGTGCTTAATGATTTAATAATAGTCAGTTTTGCCTAGCAAAAAACATTATTTTAACTCAAAAAACAAAATCAGTTATATATTGTTACATTAACTTCATCATGCTTAGTGATTTAATAATAGTCAGTTTTGCCTAGTTCAGCTTGTAAGAAACCATTTCTTTTATAGTTTTACAGTTAATTTTGAACATACTATATTGATCTCAGAAGCCAGTACCAAAAGTGTAAGTTCCTTTAAAAGTACTGTTGTCCAAAATTATGTCAAGTGAAGTATTATGAAGCTGTTGTTTTAGTTTGCTTAGTTTACTATTATAGTACTGTTTATATACACACTAAAATTGTGTAGTTTTTATTTTTAACTGTCTTTGTAAAAGATTTTCAAACTAATGCTCTACTGGCAATCATGCCAACCATGCTCTATGCTCCAATTTTTAATCTGGAGAATTTAAAAAGATGTAATTTAAAGATTTTTCTTCAGAAAACAACAAATAGCACATTGGCTTGCAGTAGATGTATAAAAAAGTGTTTTTTTTATTAAACTTCTTAAAAATTTTCTTTAGTACTTTATGTACAAATGTGCATAGTTATAAAGTATAACAATAACACTAAAACAAGAACAATGACTAACAGGTTAAAAATGGCAGTAATAAATGAAAATCTTTTATCAGTGGCACCTCTGCAAGGGAACCACCTCTTTCAATCTTCGCAAGTATATCCAGTTTTTAATACCTGGAAAAGTTTTGGGATTAAAATGCTCAGAGATCTTTATATAGACAACATATTTACATCTTTTGAACAATTACGTTCAAAATTTAACCTCCCAGCTACACACTTCTTTTACTATCTTCAAATTAGAAATTTTGTTAAACAGAAATTGCCCGATTTCGCCCACCTTGCACCCTCCACAATGCTGGAAAAAATACTGCTCAATTCCGAGGAAACAAACACTATTTCCGCAATATATAAAATCTTATTAGAGTCCCTACCTTTCAAAGACCCAAGAGGACATTGGGAAGAAGATCTCTTAATCAATATATCAGAAAAGGAGTGGAAGGTAGCAAAGCAGAGAATTCACTCGAGTTCTATATGCGCAAAGCATAGAATTATTCAACTAAAAATTATATATCGAGCTCATCTGTCTCACTTAAAACTGTCCAAAATGTTTCCAGGCCAGGATCCAACCTGCGAGCGCTGCAACCAAGCTCCTGCCTCACTGGGTCACATGTTCTGGGCCTGCACCAAACTAACATCATTTTGGACAAAAATTTTTAAGTGCCTCTCAGACAGTCTTAGTATCACAATCCTTCCTAACCCATTAACAGCTGTGTTTGGTGTCCTTCCAGATGGACTGGAATTGGAGAAGGACAAACAAACGGTGATTGCATTCACTACACTCTTGGCACGCAGACTTATTTTGTTAAATTGGAAGAATCCTAATTCTCCTCTTATAAGTCAGTGGGAAACCGATGTTTTATATTATTTGAAATTGGAAAAAATCAAATTTTCAGTTAGAGGATCTGTACAAAATTTTTTCAAAACATGGCAGGATTTAATCAATATTATTTTAGAATAAGAGAAATAACTTATTGCATTTAACTCCCTTCTCCATCTCTTATTTATATAGATATTTACTTCTCCCCTTCTTTTGTCTAATGTTGCCTTATTAAAAAGCTTAAAGAAATTTTCCTTTAGCTAAGCTCTCCTTCTCAGGGGTGGGGTTTGATTTGTTTTCAAATTTGTTGGGTTATAAATTGATCTGTTTGTATGGAATGATTACAATGAAAATTAATAAAATAAAAATATTAAAAAAAAAAAATGGCAGTAATAAAAATAAACAAACTTGCAAAAATGTACCAAACAAAGATCAATGCCAAACAAGTGCTCAGTGTTATAATGCTGTGCTGCAACGCTGCTGCTTCTGGTACAGGAGTTTGTGTATTTCAAACATGGCATGTGGCCTGTCTTGTTCTGGCAACCTTCTCAGCATGTCTGCCATTGAGAGGGCAAACCTTGTGAGCTCATCATTTTCTTCAAAGAGTCTCTTCTCGAGTTCTAACCTGCGTTTTTCAAGCTCCATCATTTGCTGTTTTAAGCCACAGTCTTCCAGATCCCGTCTTTTCTTTTTAGCTGGGCTGGTGAACACAGAACGGTTGTTTGCACTGCTTGAAGTAGACTGTTCTAGGGTGGCTGTACTAGAAAGGGCAATACATGGTGGGCTTTGTCGGCCAGATGTGAAGGGAACACTCTGCTCCTGGGGCTGGGACATGTCTTCTTGTGAAAGCGGTGATGATGTAGTGCTGCTGCCAGTGTCTCCGTCCTATGAAAGTGTAGAATGTACAGACACTGTCAAAATGCCACGTACATTTCGAAAGTGACATAAATGGCAATTTGTACTGTACACGTATAAACATGTACAGATGTGTTTACCTGTTTATCGATGTAGTTTAACTCAGTCTCTCTGTGCTTCACATGTGGTGCCAACCAGGAGAGAAAAGTATAAAATGCAGGTAGTTTTTGCCCTCCAGGATCACCGCTCTTCTTGTTGCACATTTTTTTCCGTAGGCGAACATATTTGTCCCTCACATTTTTCCACTTTTTCATACATTCGAGGACGTCCAAACCGATTCTAGACGATATTTCGCGCCACGAACTGGCAGCCATATTATTGTCTTTGTAATGTTGTGATGATGTATCATATAAATGTGTATATTTTCTAACTTCTTCGACAAGTCTCTCCTCGAACCGCTCCATGTTTACTTCAGAATGGCGGAAGACGAACGGAAAGGCGTAGGGTTCGCGTCAGGCTACGGCGTAGGCTCGACGCCGGAGTATAAATCAGCCTTAAATCACACGCGAACTAAGCAGCTGCTTAGGGCCTTGCGGCCACCAGGGGTCTCACCCCATCTGCTCAAATATGAGTTAATTGAAAAATGAAGATTAGGCTCAGGAATAGGTGAGCGTCATCATCCCTTCCAAAAAAAAAAAAAAAAAAAAAAACATACCCACCACTTTTCGCTCGCGATGAAGATTACAAAGAGAACAAATAAAACCCACTACGGTCACGCGGATTATTACAAGTCAGTCCACTTCGATCACCGGTTGTTACTCCAAAGGGAAACAGCCATTTTAACACTACCAATCCCGTTCTTAGATCGTGCTTACTCCAAAGGGAAACAAATGCGGACGCGTTCAAAACTTCAAGGTGGGGTCCCCTGATCTTCCAGCGCGCTGATTAATACCAAAGGGACCATCTTTTGTTTTTCTGAATGACGCCCCTTCCTTTGTGAGACTATTTAGTATAAATTGTTAACAAGGGGTCTCTAACCTTTGTTTAGTTTAAGGACACAATTATAAAACCAACATTGCTTACAATACTACCAGTTTTCTTACAGTTCCCTGTACGTATTTGTGTTTATATCACCCTTCTGTGAATTCGTTTTTTCCCCGTCTCAGTATACACTTTATATTATAATTTCTTTGTCGATAATTATGTCTAATGGATGTAACGATTTTGTTTATTTGCGACTTGAAAGAACGATATAGCTCTCCACGCTTTCTCGGAAAGCAAACCAATCAGGGCATAATCCGAGAGGGGCTTGGAGATTGAGCCAATCAGCGTGTTCCCTTAGACGGTCGCCCCCGTGCTTCAGGTCGTGGGATAATGCTGTTGAAGCTGATTGGTTTAGTGGTTTCGCGGACTTTGTCCGTCATGCGATTTACTGGTTGACAGGAAGGCGGTGTTTAACGCGTGGTTGCTGCTTGTGAAGTTTGTTGTATTTTTGGAAGTCCTCTTGTGTATCTGTAAGTGAAACTTCTTTTCAATGTTGATTTTGCTGTATTCTACATATTACATTGTAGGCTACGCTTGAAATGCGCACATCATGTTTGAACAAGTATAAAATCCAGAATTCTCCGTTAGTTTTACGTTACAGCCACGAGTAATGTGCACGGCGTCGTGGTGTCTGGATTATTATGCTCTGTGCATCAGAAATTTTTGCACTCATAGTCTTTTTCACAGAACGGCGATGACCGTCAATTAATCAGTGTTTAGTTTATTGAGTGGTATTAAGCAAAATGTCTGCAGACAATATATGCCTTTTCGCAGAACAATGAACTTCGCCAGCTCAGGCCAGCATCGTGTCTTCTATCACCTGTCCCTTGTCAAACTTGCATGAAGTTTTATGCCATGTGCATTTAACACGTAAAAGGGGAAACAAGTGAAGTGGGCTTTTTAACTGTCTGTCTGTCAGACTTTCATCGTTTACTTGACTGAAAAATAAACCAGTCAGTCAGTTTGTTAAAATGTCACCTAGTTGGTTGCAATACCCAGTTCACAGTTAATGTAAATAAGCTTTCTGTATCCTGCAGTTTAAGGACGTGAACTGCCATGTAACGGGTGTAATAAATAGGACGGATCTGGGTTTTCCGAAATCAATTATAAAGATTGATAGATGGTAAAAGCATAGCCTCAATCTCGTAGACTCCATTGTGTAAAACTAGTGTTGTTGAGGTGGATGATCTTGTTTCCCATGACCTTTAGTGGTTTCTTTAAGTGTATCTTGTGTGTTTCGGGCAATATGAACTTTGCTTTGACGATAATGTTAAACTTGTATTATCTCACTGCTGCCAGAAACTGTATGTAATGACACCCAGAAGACAAAAGTGCAAGAGCAATTTGCCAGCAATTGCAGAATACGTTTCAGATAACTAATCTTGGCAGCCTCTTGCAAGTTCAAAGTGTATCTCCCCCTGCCCCATCTTTTTGTCTTGTGACAATGATTCCACCATTAAGAAAGATTAACAGATAAAGGATGCACGCTTATTTCCATTTACTTCAGGACTTGTAGAAACACTTTGCACCTTTCCATTTGATAAGTGTGTCAATGTTGTAGGTCTGTATTATCTGTCACATTCTCCATATAGGACACTGTTTAATATTGTGCTTTTAATTTTTACTTGTTTCCTTGTGCTGTTTTCTATATTTCTAGCAGAGACTTTTGCAGGCACACTTGTTGATGAATTTTACTTTTTAAAGAAGGTTAAAATGTTTTCTGCTTGCATAGCCGTTATGCAGTCACTTCTGGCTTATTCTTTACTCAATATTAATTCTCACAAGACAAAAAAATCGTATAGTGCATTGGAAATTGCAAGTGATTACGCATTACAATTTTTTGCATGTATGTTATTTTCCAGTTGAAGAGCAAGTGGATTTCCCAACATACTCGAGGTCACATAGTAAGTCAAGAAGGAATTGAGTCAGCAGCCTTGTGGTTTAAAGTCCAGTGCCTTTGCCATTCCACCACACTGTCTGCCTAAAAATAAATATATTTCAGCAAAAATAAGTAGACAGCCTCTGTGTACACAGATCAGAAACATGGATAGCAGAAGATGGTTGCATGAGAGAGTTTTGCCAGTTTTGAAAATATTTGTAATTAAAGTAATTTAGAGTCTTTTGGCAATGTGTATTAGGGATCAATGGCTGTGTGAAAGTTTTTCAATAAACACAGTGCACTCAGGCATGTGGTGGGGGGTTGTAGGTGTGCGTGGTAGCCTAGGTAAGCAGCCCCAGGGTATTGATGAGGAGATCGGTTGGTCAGGTATTCACAGGCAGATGCAGACAGTTCAGCTGGTTTCTTCATTAGTGCTCTGGGAATTGTCATTAAGGTACAAACCTCCACCTGAGTATAAAGGTATAAAGCCTGAGTTAGAAATAGAAAAAAGATTGAGAAAGAAACACAGGTGGTTAAAATAACAGGAAGAGTAAAGCATGACATGATTATGGTTAAGCCATTGCTGCTATGGAGTGGAGGCAAATGGTCTGGAATGATGCCCCAGGTGGAGCAAGTAGAAGTGACCATCCGCTCTGAGAGATTCCTGCAGATGCCAAGGGACAGCAACAGGAGAAGGGAGCAGGGTTCACAGGGTCTGCATAGATGCCAGGGGATGGTGGTAAGGATACGGCCAGTTAAGTCAGAAGGCATCTAATGCTGTTGAGCAGACCCCATGGGTGAGCAATAAGGTCATGGATTAGAAGGAGGCAATAAAGCTTGTTATGGTTTTTAAAGGGACAGATCCTGACAGTGTCTTAATTCTCATTTTTTAAACTATCTATTGGATTATTTATTTGCATTTCAGTCTCCGAATGAGCTTTGATTTTTATTGATAATTATTTATTTATTGGAATATCTTGCACTGCACTTTATTTTGGACATTTTGTTTGAATAAAAGCACTGTGCACTTTGTACCATCTCTTGCTGTTATGTGTCCTCTTTGCCTAGTCCATCCTTGGTTTACACCTATTGATGTCAGAAGTTCAAGGACAATTGATAGCTGCAGGCAATCGAAGCATCACCGCCCTGTTTTGACAACAGCAGTTGCAGGTCCGAAACCAGAAGTTAGGCGAATTAATATTAAAATTTCCTATTTTTTGAGAATAAGCTGTAATGCTGTGCTGGTATGATTGACCATGTGATGTAGTGATTAAGCCCTTTGCCTTTGGACTTCAAACCCTAAGATTGTGGGTTCAGATCCCACTACTGACACTGTATGACCTTGTGTAATTTACTTCACCTTCCTTTTCTCCGAATGGAAAACCCAAAAGAAATGTAACCAATCATATCTCATATGGTGTAAATTACCTTTAATAGAGGCATCAGCCAAATAAGTAAATTAAATCATTTTATATACATGACATTTTAAGCTGTTTTTAATCCACAGATTTTGAATGCAAAATAAGGACAGAACATATAGTAAAGGATGTCTATTCAAATGACATAATGTATTCCAAAACCTAAAAAACCAAAAGCAGTACAGTGACAGTAAAGTGCAATAATCCATTCAGAGGCAGGATTGCAGGGTGAACGATCGCATACATCTATGCATAAATTATATATAGTGAATTAAAATACAGAGATTGATATACAGTACAGTGCTGTGCCCAAGTCTGAAGCCACCCAAGATAATCACTTTTTTAAGCTGGTTGCCTGAACACTAAGTGTTTACTTGATCATGGAAACACTAAATAACACTAGAGTAAAAACAAATAAACCCTAATAAAAAAGTAATAAAAATGTCTTATTTTTCAAATTAGCCATTATCTTGTGAGACCTCACTTAGAATAACAAAACTGAGGCAACTCCCATTGCACTGCTGTATAATTTTTTTTTCAAGTGGTCCTGTGGTACATTTTTCCAGGGTTTTGCAGGATTTGCCTTAACTGTTGTTTTGCTGGTTTTGGTTCTTTTTTCTGTCCAAGTAATCCCACACAGTTTCATTTATGTTTAAGATGGGACTCAAAGATGACCGGTTTAATCCTGTAAGTATTCCATCTGCAGACATTCACTCCAGGTAGTTCTTGTGCCTACAGTGTATTAAGGAATTGGTGTCATGCTGAAAATGAGGATTAGGCAATAAGTCATTTTGCCAAAGGAGCAGCTGCTGAATTGCCATTAGTTTATATCTCTTCTTAATCATCAGATCCACCATACTTCACAAATGGCCATAGAGTGGTATCATTGTACTACATCTGACAACTGCTCTTTTGACATTCAATGACATTATGACCTTCTGTGCACTACAGTCTCTTGTGCTTGTTGCCTTCATCAGCTGTAACTTGCCACACACAACCATTTCTTTTAAGAATTCTTTCTACAGTTGAATCATGTGGTGGTACGTAAAACTTTAGTGGCATGCTTGTTCACAGATTGTCATTAGATTTCCTTCTGTCCACTAAGGAAGTGACTTTTAAGTACTGTTTACTAGATCCAGACAACTTTTTTGGTTTTCTATCACATTTTGTGTCTTCAGCTTTCTCAGTTTCTTCAGATTTCATTATGATCACTCTATCTTGAACACCAGACTTGCGCTGTTGCTGACTATATCCTTGTTGATAGAAAGCTATGATTTTTATGTCCATCAAAGTTTATTAGGTTAGTCATGAGTCATTTCCAGACCTATCCTTTTGGTAACCCTGCATTTGTGATTTCATTCCAGTAGAGCCATTTATTTCTTACTATGAAAGATAAGTGTATTTGATTTAGCTAGTCACTAGCATGTTAATAAGATCTGGGAGTGTTGTTGCAATTTAACATATCCAGTATATTAATGCCTGCAGCTTTCACATAGAAAGATCTGAGGGAGCCAGCCCAGAGCTGTGCCAAAATATTGATACGTTTTTGGAAAACAAAAGAAGTTCTTGTTACTTTTTGTATCAGTTTTTATTTGTTTTTATTATGATGTTTGACAGTATTTTTTCACAAGAAAATATTTATTGACAATATATCTAACTTTAAAGATTTTTTAAGTGACCAAAGACTTTTACTTTTATATATTTAATTCCAGGCAGTTTGGCAAATGTTGTCTTTTTTTTTTTTTTTTTTTTCCCCCCCTGGAGGAATAAACTGATACAGAGCAGAGCAGATGATGTTGCTCTTGACAGGAAAAGTTTACTTTATATTGTACTATCGCAAAATAGGGAAAACAATTTACAATTTAACTTAATACATTTAGAAGGATAAGATTGCTTCACTTATCCATGGACTAAATTTAATATACAGCATTTGGGACGTGGTATATTATACATTTAAATCAATTTGATGCATTATAGGAGTATTACATTTAACTTTGGCCTTTACAGACTATTATGGCTTGACTAGATTATTTTAATATGTTTTTATTTAGTTTGAAATCTGCCATGGCCAATACAAACATTACCAATGGGCAAAGTGACAGTAAAGATATCTGGGAAAGACATAATAAAATGATGGTGGAGCCACTTAGCGAGAATGACCAAGAGGTGAGTAGTCTTGTGTTGTTACTTTGATTTTTCTAGTACTGTTAAGCCAAAATGCTCTACATTTGGCAGAGCAGGATTATTATTACTAGTTGGTTTTTTTATTGTTTTTGTATTATAAATTTACTATTTTGTATTTTTAAAAATTACTCTGTGACTCACAAGTATTTTTTTTCCTTGGGGTGAATATTAAATAACATGCAATAACATTCTGTTGTGAGGTTACAACAAAACCAAGTGCATATATTTATTTATCCTTGCATTAAAAGGTTTATCAGATTATTAAGAATGAAAAGAAGCGTCAGACTTGTGGCTTGGAGCTCATTGCATCTGAAAATTTTGCCAGTCGTGCAGTTCTTGAAGCTCTTGGGTCCTGCTTGAATAACAAATATTCAGAAGGGTATCCTGGACAAAGGTAAAATTGTCTATATTAATTTCATCTGATATCTAACAGTTTGATGGAGAAACTGACTGAAAATAAAAATTTCAAGATGCATCCATCCATTTTGCACCCTAATTAGTCATTTCTGGTTAATAGAAAGGTAATGTCTAATCCTGTACAACTTGGTCCAAGAGATTAACCTACAATGGACAGTATACCAGTGCATCATAGGGCAAACTGTTATAAACATACACACAAACCAAAATCCATACAGGGCCAGTTTAGATATGACATTTAACCTAACACTCTCTACTTGAAAGAAAAACACAATATATGCAGATAAATTGCACATTTCCAATATTCACAGAAGACTGTGTAAAATAAAACAATTAAAATATCTTTCAGAAATATACATAATAGCATTCTTTTTTCACATAAAGTTTGTTAAGTTACAGTGTTTGGTTTTGGTGTTAAAAATATATATATTGTGTGTTTACTCTCTAAACAGAACTTAGTTTTTTGTACTGTACTAAATCTGATTTTGCATTCATTTTAAAAAGTTTTTTTTCTATTACAGATTCACTGAGAGCTGAAGCTTATCTTGATAGTAAATTTATTTTCTTATAATGTAGGAGTAGACATTGCTATTGAGGAAAAACTGGGAGAATAAGTCTTTGCTCTGCATTTATCAAATGTCTTGTTTAAAATTATCAAGTTTCTGTATTGCAGGCACGTATGCAGAATTAGTTTATCTTCATTGATTTAGTGTTTTAGTCTAGTTTTTTAAGGTCTGCATATTTAGGGATGTAATTTCCAAGCAAAATTGGAAATCCAAATAATTTGAAATCTGTTTTTATAGTAAAAATAATTTTATCACAGCTGACCTTTTGAGAATATAATGCATTTCTAAAAACCATACACTTTCAATAATGTTACTTTTAGGTAGGATTTGTACCGTATTACATTTTAATTTGTATATCTTGTAGATATTATGGAGGCACTGAATTTGTGGACGAGTTGGAAAGACTGTGTCAAAAAAGGGCTTTGGAAGCATATGGCCTGGACCCTGAAAAATGGGGAGTTAATGTCCAGCCTTACTCTGGTAAATCTACTCACACATATTCTAATGTCACTATATATATTTTTTTTATATTTGTACCTGTTAAACTAAAGAACTATTCATTGGATCATTCTCTTTCAAAACTTTTATTTTGATGTGGACCCCATTTTGAATAGCCACTAATATTTTCAATAAACAAAAAAGTAATGTTATTGGAGAAATTATTTCATTGTTTAATTTTTTTTTTGTCTTTTTAACATAGGGTCACCAGCAAACTTTGCAGTATATACTGCTTTAGTTGAACCACATGGCAGGATAATGGGATTAGATCTTCCAGATGGTGGCCATTTGACTCATGGATTTATGACGGACAAGAAGAAAATTTCTGCCACTTCCATTTTCTTTGAATCAATGCCATACAAGGTAACTATACTGGAGCAGAATTGCAAGATGCTATTAAAGCGAACCTTTATAAATGGCATTTATTGTTGCGCACCTTACTGAATTTCTAACTGTGCCTAAACCAGGATTACTTGTTAAACATGAACATTGATTGATTGAAATTCATTTTTAAAAATAAAGATTTTTAGATCTATTTAATATGGCAGTATCACAGGTTTTATTTTGCTTTTGATCAGAACCTGGTTAGGCTTATTTGTAATGCAAACAGTCTGAGTGATTCTACTGTAATTGATGCAGTTTTTCTTCCCCACCATGGGGTTTTCATCATATTTGGCCAGATCTTGGACCTCTTGACTGGCACATGTTTAACAACCATTTGGGGATTTACATTTAGTAATTGGTCACAAACAGTCTGCCTTTATATAACCAATTCTTTCACTTTTTGGATTTATTATAAAAATGTTGACTGTTCTGCGGTGGGCTGGCGCCCTGCCCGGGTTTGTTTCCTGCCTTGTGCCCTGTGTTGGCTGGGATTGGCTCCAGCAGACCCCTGTGACCCTGTGTTCGGATTCAGTGGGTTGGAAAATGGATGGATGGATGGGTTGGATAATGGATGGATGGATGTTGACTGTTTTCACAATTTGTATAAGTAAAACAGTAATACTTTTCAGATAATAGTAGTTTTTAGAGGTAAATTAGTTTTGGTTAAGAATCATCTAGACAGCTTAAATATTTCTTAAGTAATATAGATAACAGAAATTTATATTCACTGTCTAAACAAAAAATACTTCCTGCTAAGCTCTCACTCCCAAGACACAAGTTTAAAACTATTCTCTTTGTGTCTTTTAAAAGATGACTAAATATGTATATTAACAAGTAAGTAAAGTAGGTTGGGAGCAAAAAAAGAATCCTTTCTTAAACTCTCTGCTTATTATCAAACCACGCTGTCCCCGCTAATCTCAGTGTTAAAAATCAAGGATGCCCTCTTCCATGTACAAGATACTTGGAAACCTGGTCAAACTGCAGATGGGTAAAAGTCCAGTGCATGAAAGTCCTAGGTCTGTTGCACATCTGAGAGACCCATTTTGATGGTAACATACTACACAGATATGGAGTCAGGTGTGATTTGCAGGAGAAGAGGATGACTTAGTAAAGCAGTTAAGAAGAGAAGGTGCATTAAATGCATAAAGCAAGTAAGATGAATTTTACCTATGCTTAAGCTATTGGGTGTTTATTAAAAAGGTAATGTTACTGTCCATGCACTGATGTTAGTAACTTTGTCTTTTTTGTTACTGTCCACATTGTGCTCCCCCGACCAAAGTTACAACTGAGGTGAGAATGAGTAAATGTATGTGGAGAGTTGCACAAGGTATTTAAAGCTGAGAGTTAATATAAGCATAAAGGCAGTGTGTTTTCTGGTAAGGAAAAGCATTCCGAGGTAGCTTAGACATGGATTAAAAGTTATAAAATGACTGGATAAATAAGTACATTGTAATGTAAGCCAAAAATAATTGGCCAAAAAAGATAATTATGGATGATGCGTGAAAAATACAGTAGATGCTGGAACAGAAATATCTGGTGCCTCTTACCAGCCTGGGCAAAGAGAGATTTAAATGATTATGGTGGTGATGGTGTTTGTTGATGTTAAATTTCTTCTAAATTGTTCTTGACTCCAATAATTTGTTTATTTTTAGGTACATCCTGTCACTGGCTACATTGACTATGATCGACTTGAAGAGAATGCCCGTCTCTTCCACCCTAAAATGATAATTGCAGGTAATGTCTTCTGTTTTTAAAGATGATTAATTATTAAAACTTTGTTGGAGTAATAATGTTAAATTTATGTTAGTAGGTGTCTGGTTCTTTGAAATACTGGTCATTTTTTTTCCTCCAGCAATGTTCCATGAAATCGTCATCAGGAAGTATTTTGTTTTGGATGAATTTATTGTACACAAATGGTTACAAAAAATATGCTTGTACACTAACCTTTCCTTTTATAATTTAAAGTCCAAATGTCTTGGTCATTAGGACATGCATTTGCTCAATGATATCTTAACAAACTGGCATTATTTTCCCATGGCTCTTGCAAGTCCCAAGTCAACCTTTATCAAAAAAAGCATATAAGCACCACAGGAAGCTCATTAACTACAAAGTGGATGTGGATGGCATTAGTAAGTGCTCATATCCTTAGAGCTGGTAGGCTCTGAGAATGAAAAAGTTAGTGAAGTAGAAATGTTTTTTGCAGCTGTAAGCTACCAAGAGCATGTGAATTAAGTTGATATCTGCCTGAACATGCAAGCTGTGCATATGACAGCTTATGTAATTATTCCAGGATGGCTTATAATGCAAATCACTTATTTAATTTAAATACATAGTAATAATAAATAATACATTTTATTTATATAAAACCTTTGCCATGCTCAATAGACCTTCATCTGAATAAATCCTGTTGTTTTTGAACGTTGTGTTGTCCTTGTATATGGGGGGGGTATTACGAGCTTTGTTTTTTATGAACATTCATCCATCCATTATCCAACCCGCTATATCCTAACTACAGGGTCATGGGGGTCTGCTGGAGCCAATCCCAGCCAACACAGAGTGCAAGGCAGGAAACAAACCCCAGGCAGGGCGCCAGCCCACTGCAGGGCACACACACACACCAAGCGCGCACTAGCGACAATTTAGAATCGCCAATGCACCTAACCTGCATGTCTTTGGACTGTGGGAGGAAACCGGAGTACCCGTAGGAAACCCACGCAGACACAGGGAGAACATGCGAACTCCACGCAGGGAGGACCCTGGAAGCGAACCCAGGTCTCCTTACTGCGAGGCAGCAGCGCTACCCACTGTGCCACCGTGCCGCCCTTTTTATCAACATGCATATGTTTTATGAACATGCGTATGTTTAATTTTACTTACACACAGTTATACTTGTTCGTCTAGAAATGCTATGTTATATGTAACAACTTTTTTTGGTTTTACCTGTAAAATTGGAAAATTAGGTCAGATAAAAGAGGCGATGGAAAGTGTAGCAAAAGACATTGTATGCAGTAGTATTCTACAGTAGTATTAAAGTAATATAACAACAAAATAGCACAAAAGACAACACAGAGCAATAAATTGTCACTTCTGAAATATGAATTAATCTTCTGAACTTTCATAGTGTAATAGTATATCAATGGGTTTGCAACCACTCTCAATTACACTGCATAAGTTTAGACCCCCAAAAACCTAATGGGATGTGTTTGGGGAGGAACACATTCACACAAAAACAAGCTTTTGAGCTGAAGTTGCAGGTCTTCATTTGAAATGCTCAACCACATGTGAAACAGTTTTCCTCTGTGTGCACTACTCTGATTTTTCTGGAAGTATTTAACAGTATTTTCACAAAAAAATGCAAGCGTTTTGCCCATTGTGAGTCTACAACTGGATGACTTGATGTCACAAAGTGAGGGCAATGTGAGATTTTTCCACAGATGCATTTACTGTAAGTATAGATTATGTTAATCACTTACCAGAGTAAGACCGAGTTCAAGCACAGCTATCTGTATTTTGAAACATCTACGCAGAATTATCATTTTACTTTTTTTTTTGCCTCCTTATCCTCTTTGTATTAAGTATAGCATCGCCAGCAATTCAGTAACCTCTGTAAAGTTAGACTTGGCCAGTATCCATTGTGTGTATTTATTTCTATCAGTAAACTGGAAATATTATATATTTTTGGAAAACCATGATAACCAGAAATGTCAAGTTTTTGCAATTTGTTTTTTATTTCCATATATCCTAATAAATCTATGTGTTTTGTCACTTCTATGCAGGTGTGAGCTGTTACTCCCGTAATCTGGACTATGCTAGGATGAGGAAGATAGCTGATGAAAATGGAGCTTATCTTTTGGCTGATATGGCTCACATTAGTGGTCTTGTGGCAGCAGGAGTTGTTCCTTCACCATTTGAGTACTGTGACATTGTTTCAACAACTACACATAAAACTCTGAGAGGTTGCAGGGCAGGCGTAATCTTTTACAGAAAAGGTAAAATAAGTATATGTTTTGTCCAGCCCAGCCTTTTTTATTACCAATGTTGTGACAATTTGTAATATAGAAAATAAATATTGTACTTCAAATTCAACTGGATAAAAATCGTCTTAAAGTTTCTTAAATAATTTATCTTTTTTACAATGTTTTTTTATCCATATATGGAGAAAGGTATGAAGCTCTAAAATATATACAGTATGTAGATATTAGTAAAATGTTTTTGATAGTTTACATCTGAGTATTAATTTAATTTTCACCCTCCTGTCTTCAAGGTGTTAAAAGTGTAGACCCAAAGAGTGGTAAGGAGATCTATTATAATCTGGAAGGACCAATCAACCAGGCAGTGTTTCCAGGGCTGCAAGGTGGCCCACATAACCACGCCATAGCAGGTGTTGAAATTTTCTTTCTCCCTTTTTTTTTTTTTTTTTTTTTTTATATATAAAGTAATTTCTGTTGTATATAAACAACATAATGGATTAATATATTATTTATTATTGCTTTTAAATTTCTATTGGAGTAAATTTCAAAGTTTGTTAAAAACAGAATTGGAAATACCTGTTTGCTTTTATATGACATTGGGTGTTTCTAGTGTTAGTATTTGAAAAACTATACTGGTCAAAATGGGGGCTGTGAAATCTAGTAGAAGTCACTTTGAGCAGATATATAGTGAGTGAATGAGAAACTGAATCGGGGAAATATTTGCTAACCAAAATGAGGGGAACTAAATAATATTCTATTCTTTCATTGTTATTCTGTTTTAATATCAGAAGCCTACCATTTACATGCACTGTAATTGTAAAATGTAATATGCTTTTTGATGTTGGACAAAGTTTTTTTTTTTTTTTTTTTTTCTTGTTTCACCCAGTGTCGTAACAACAGTGCAATTGTACAGCTTTAGTTAACAGCAATCATGGAACAGTTCATCAAGCACCTAAATAGTGTATATGTGACTCTGAGGATGAAGTGTTACAGCTGGAGGAAATCACTTAGTCAGTATAGCTTATTGGGTTGTCTGTTATATAAGGTACCCAGTGTCTTTAAATACATAAAAAGATTAGGGTTTATTGCAGGCTTCCAGTACCTTCTTGGCAAAAGCAGTCAAGAATGTACTATTCTTTAATTTCCTCCAGCATTTCTAGGAGTTTGGAATTCTACTAACTACAGAATTTCTTTTTTTTTTCTCCATAGGAATAGCAGTAGCACTGAAGCAAACAATGACCCCAGAGTTCAAAAGATATCAAATGCAAGTGGTTGTGAATTGTAAAGCACTGGCAGCTGCTTTGATTGAACTGGGATACAAAATTGTAACTGGTAAATTATTAAATTCAATGTCTGTTCATTTGTTTTGTAGAACAGTTGTCCAAACAATTTTGTGTTTCTACTGTCTTGGGTTATATAACTATCGAGAAAATATATATACTTGGTATTCTAAGAAGTAACCGCTGAAGTTGCAAATTGTATGCACTGAATGCTTAGAATGTATAGTTTAGGACATACTGGTAAGATCCAGTAAGGATCCCTTACTTTGCTTGTTTAGAAGTTTGTTGCAGTAGTTAACCACTTTTCATATTTTTTACACAAAATTAGATACTCCTACATTTTATTTTAAGTAAGCAATATTGCTTGTATGTTATGTCTTTATATAAATCCTCATAGTTTCAGTCAGCAACAGTTGTAAGCAGTTATTCAGATATTAGGATGAACAACATTTTAAGCACTGCTAAACTAGATTATTTTGCATATAATAATGTAAATAAATGTACTTTCCCCAATACAGATAAAGTAAAACAACTTGACTAAAATGGATTAAAAAAATCAAAAATACATGCAAATTTCTGCCTTCTTTTTTTCTTTTTTTTTGTTCTTTTTTTTTTTTCTCCAATCCTTTATTGATTATTCATCTGCAATTAGGTGGCTCAGATAATCATCTTATATTGGTTGACTTACGAACAAAAGGGACTGATGGGGGGCGAGCTGAAAAAGTACTTGAGGCCTGCTCTGTTGCTTGCAATAAGAATACCTGTCCAGGTAATTAAGTTTTGATACACTTTACTGATACAGTATTAGAAATTTTTTTTATGCTTTTTTTTTTTTTTTAACTGTGAGTGAGTTACATATCTTAAAATAGTTTTTTTTTATTTGTATTCCTAAGCCTTGATTAGACATATAGAAATCAAAGGCAATATATAGCAAGTGAGGGGGGAGAGAGAGAGTGGCACAAATTGCCATATGTAAAACATTAATTGAAATGTGATATGGGAGCTGTAAAATTCAACAAAGATGGACACATCTCTTCAGGTTGCTTTTTTGGCTCCCTGGAGCAGCACACATTAAGTACAAAGACTTGATGCCTGCTTATAGAGTGGTTCAGGGGCCAATACCTGTCTATATGGGAAAAGCGGGTGCAGTTTTACACTCCTTTTCGCCCACTCGGGTCTGCCAGTGAATGGCTTCTGGTGATGCCACCTCTGCAGAGCATCAAATGTCAATTTAGACTCTTTTCATATGTAGCTTCTAGTTGGTGGAAGGAGCTGCCCACTTCTGTCTAAACTGCTGCCTTCCTCAATGTCTTTTAAGGAGTGAAAACCTTTCATTTCTGTAAATATCTGTCAAATTGTTAATGTTTTTTGCTCTGTGGATATCAGTTATATTATTAATTGATAATTTGTTGTCCTAACGTTATAACTCTTTTCTTGTAGTGATCAATTTTTATAATCCGTCCTTCTATATTTGTTCAGAACAGTCAATAGACTGATGTTACTCAATTATTTTGGCCTCCTTTGTAAGATGCTTTAAATAAAAGCATCTGCTAAGCAAATGTAAATGCACTTGGAAGTGTGATCCTTTTCTATTAGATGGGTGTAAGTGTTTCTTTACAGCAGTGCACGCTTTAGGTTTTTAGTTTGTTTAAAGATAAGCAGTAGGAACAGTCAGTTATAAATTATACAGCCTAAATATGAAGAAAGTACAACAATAGTATACCATTCTCAAACCTGCTTAACCAAGCCAAAGGTCTGTCAGGACCACTGTCTTGACGGCACTTGGGGACAGGGCAGGAGCCTATCCTTTTAGGAGCACCAGTCTGTTACAGGGCACTGTCAATTGTACAGGGCCAGTTTAGGGCTGCCAGTTAGTTTAGCATATACATCTTTGGGGTGTGGAAGTAAAATTGAAATACACATACAGACATCCATGCAGTAATTGGGTGCATGCTTTGAACCCAGGGTGCTGAATCTGTGAGGTAATAATGCTATTCAGTTATCCAAAATGCTGCCCCCCAAAAAAAATAATATCCATCATTTTTCTAATCTGAAAAATTTACCATTCCACAAGCACAAGGTACTTGAGCCTCTCCCTACAACATTGTGCTGTAAAACATAGGAAGTACTCTTCCAGGTGTGCACATAATAAAATAATGTCAGGCAGGCCAAAATACCATCTCAGCACTTTTTTGGTTTATTAGAGAAAACATTAAGTAGGAAGGGATAATTATTGGGAGTAAACCTAATACATAGTGAACAGAAGGCACAAATGTAGACATTTGTCTACTCATTTGGGTGGTTGTCCACATAACCAGATCTGTACCTACCAACATCTCTGACTTTCTCTCCAAAACGTAGCATCTCCCTGTTTTGTCATTAAAGCTATTGCCTTGATTTATCACTTGACTACTGAAAGTCTTGCCAGAAGGATGCTTTAAGTTGTATATAGAGGTCACACCTGAATTGAATCCCTCATCACTTCTGCAGTCAGCATTGTTCACTGAAAACATTGGGCCTGCCCTCCTTGATCTTCCTCTGACATCCCCTACTGCTACTGCAACAGTAATATTTCAAATATATTGTAATTACCTCTTTTAACAGGCGACAAAAGTGCTTTGCGTCCCAGTGGTGTAAGATTGGGAACTCCTGCGCTGACATCCAGGGGACTAATGGAAGAGGATTTTAAAAAGGTTGCTATGTTTATTCACAAAGGTATGTCTAACTATAGCAAATATCAGTTCTTACAGATTTCTTAAAATATGATATTTTTTATTCTCCCTTAATGCTTAATTCAGTTTTACACCTGTGACATTTTTGTTTCCTTGCCGTTCATTGCAGATTATTCTTTGTTTATTTTTCACTTGCTGATAATCTTAAAGTAATTGTTACTATAAGGCAGGGGTCTCAAAAACGTCGCTCGCAAGCTACCGGTAGCTCGCAACCCCTTTACAAGTAGCTCGCCAAAGGATTAATGAATCCTACATAAATTTGAAAACTTGATTAGTCAAATTAGGGGTAGGCGATCTTTCCAAAAAATCATATCATGATCCTTTTAACACAAAATCACGATCCACAATCTGAATTGCAATCTATCTTTTCAATGTAGCATACACGTAAGAGAATATCCAGATTCAAACTCATCAAGACCTAAGTAACACTTTATTTTAAATATCAAACAAAGTTGAATTCAATTGTTCTCTTGTTCGCTAGCTAAGCGGAGTTATGGAACACTCCCCGAAGCTGGCGAGTGAGTGAGGAAGGCCCCTCCCCCTGGCCCGTTGCGTGGACCTCCGATTCACGCAAATAAATCCGTACCACAAGAGAACTATGATACATAGCGAAATGAGAGAAGTCGCATAATCAACCGGAATGTTCAAGCAAATTATAGAAATAAAACCCCAATCTAAATCCGTTAAGTAATTCTCTCGTGAAAAGCAGACAGACATACAGACAGAGAGACGTTGGATTTTATATAGCATATATTAGTAAACCTTCAAAATAATCTGCAGTTAAAGTCTCAACAGCATTCTCAGTATTTCTGGAGCTTAGTAGAGCCAGTAAACTATAAGAATCTTCACCAAGCAGCTCTGAAAATGTCTTCTTTATTTGGGTCTCCATACCTCTGTGAGTCTGACATAAATGTCATGAAATCAAAGTTCAGAACAAGACTGACAGATGTACATTTAAATGACTCCATAAGAGTGAACCTCAGTGGCTCCATTCCACCATACACCTCTCTTGTTGACTCCATGTAGTGCCAGTCAGATATCTGACTAACTAAAAAACACATCACACATGCAACTGGACCTATGAATAAAGTGAAACAGTGACATGTGACAAAATGACAAATGAATAAGTCATATCTGTGTATTTGGAACTGCATTGTTTTGTTTTGACAGAATTCATGTTTTAATTCAATAGTGTGAGATACCCTAGAAAATGCATACAGACATACAAAATGCACTTGCAGGTGAACTAAATGTTTTTTGTGATGTTTTAATGCAAAATGTGAGTTGTGGACACCGAAATTTTGTAAATATTCAGGCAAAACAAGCTTATTCAGTTTGTTTGGGTTGAAATAAGCTATGAGAATAAACATTAGAAAACCTGAGTAGCTCTCGACCATTTTCATTTTTTAAAAGTAGCTCTCAGGTTAAAAAAGGTTGGAGACCCCTGCTATAAGGTGACATTTTGTAATTTTATGACAAAACTAGTTGTCTTATGGCTTCTGCTACACATAAGTGATATTAGATTGTAAATTAATTTATTTTGATAAAAATGTGAAAGCGTGAAATTTAGGACTCTTAAAATGTAATGTTTAACAGTTGCTTTGTTTGTATACTGAAAAGATGGTACACTTGCTTAATTTATTAATTTATGTGCCATACCCTTCCAGGAATTGAACTAACTCTGGAAATTCAGAACAGTATGAATCCCAAAGCAACTCTAAAGGAATTTAAGGAAAAGTTGGCTGGAGATGAAAATTACCAAATGAAAGTCAATCAGATAAAAGAAGAAGTGGAAAAATTTGCTAGAATGTTCCCAATGCCTGGACTGACAGACATATAGACAGTTTATATGTCTGCAATAAGCCAAAATAACATTTTAGAACCATATTGATGTGGAACCAAACACCTGATAATGCAGTATGTAATGCTGTATTTATTTGTATGTTAATTTCTCTGTCTTTTAAAAATAGTAAAAGAAGCTTTATCTTCTGACCTCACAAATGTTGCATGCTCATAAGCAGCATTTGTTAAGCAAAGAATTTAATGGGTGTATTTGCCAGCATCAGTGCCATGATAATATTGTGCACATTACAATCTATAACGTACAAATAAGCATTTAAAGCCGCTACCAAAGAAAAATTCAAGAATACGAAACTGTGCCTTCAAAAATTCCTAGTAAAGGTTGTTTTTGTAAGAATTCTGTTCATTAAATACATGAATATTAATCATTAAATTGTTATACATTAGTAAAACATGAGATGATTAGACATTACTGATTAGGTAACTGATTTATTTGAAGTTCATACTGTAATACAAGTGCTGCTGGTTTATGTACTGTAATTTTAACAAACTGCTGATTTTTCTAATGTACTTGGTTTCTAAATGCCAGCTTTTCTTCATCTGTGAGGTGCATGTCTCAAACAAATGCCATCTTCAATATTTCTCCAAAGTTGATTTAGTAGATCTTCAATCCACATCATAATGTTCTTGCCAAAGTAATAAATGGGGATGATAACAGTATTTCCATTGTTTCATTTGTTTTGTTTTGAGGTTTATTTATCCAGTGCTGAAATTGGCAAGGTAGCACAGGGAACATTGTCAACTTAAGGAACTGAGTTATGGTTCATAAACTTATTAATGTGGATTTGTTTGTGTTGTTTGGTTCCTAATTTTTCCCATTTTCCCCACTATAGACTCTAGTTTTCTATATTTACTAGCAAATGAGAATTCACATAAGAAATGGATGAAACTTGGTTATTCAATTGACCCACTGCCTTTACGATACCATGTCTTGAATATCCCAAAAAAGATTTCTTATGTTCCTTATTTAAAATCATTGATCTAAAATAAATCTGAATATTATTAGTGAAAGAACTCCGCGTTGATAAAGTCCAGCCTCCATTGGTTTGTTTAATGTTAATGTGTATATATCTTGTTTTCATTTTGTCAGTCTGAGGTATTGAATGTTGTATGAATTTAAAAGATGTTGGCGTAAAGCTGCAACATAACAAAATGTGAAAAAGTGAAGGGGTCTAAATACCATCTGAAGGCACTGTAGAAGCTCAATAAAACGCATTATTAAAATGTGCTATACACTGTAAATGTTCTCTTCCGACACTATGACTCAGGTCAGGCACAGTGGTAGATCTGACAGACTTTTTGTACTAAAATCTCTCATAACAAAAGGCAAACATTCTCCTGGATCTCCGTGATGGCGATCAGGGCAGCCACGGTTGTTTGTTAACTTTGCATTTTGCAACACTATGAGGATTACATACACACGAGATCAACTCTTATCTATTGGGTTTGGACTTCTTTTATCCTCGATTGATCAAGGGCACTTACATATGGATTTACTGCTTATAAACCCTCCGCCTGCAGACTCGGACTCGCAGCCAGGTAACTCATACCTGAAGCGGAGAAGGGGGAAGCGCGCAGGGTCTCTTGTCTTGCGGTTCAGGAGCCGCGCTCAGATCACCGAGGAACAAAATAGACAAAATTAATCTTCTTCCCTCGCCAAGAAAGGATTATTTTGTCTATTTTGCAATCGCTTTGTGGAGACGTGACTTAATGCATTAGTAGCCGTCTCCGCATTAAAACTACCGGGGTTTCAGCTTTACAGAGCAGATAGAGATGCTGACATGGCAAAAGGCAGTGGAGTCAGCTTCTACTGTATATTAACAAAATTGGTGCAGTGTCGTTTCCATATTATCGAATCACTGATGCTGCAACCTGGAACTATGTGCTATTACCTGTAAGGCTCTCTATTCACTTTGAGAATTTTCTTCAATAATTAGCGTTGGAGTTTACATCCCTTCTGGCGCAAACGTGGATGAAGCGCAACAGCAAATTGACAGACTTCATCACCAGTTTGGAGAACAGCTATGAGAACTCCCCGATTATTGTGATAGGTGACTTTAGTAACACAAATCTAACCATCGCAGTTCCCAGATACAAACGGCTTTAATGCCCCACCAGGGACAAAAAGATTTTGGATCACTGCTAAAGGGCTGTAAAGGACGCATACCGGACTTTACCTCGCTCTCCGCTGGGTATTTCTGACCGTGTTATGTTACAGTTGCTACCCACTTGTAAACAAAGCCTGAAATTAACTAAACCGGTAAGAAAATCAATATGCTCATGGACTGATGATAATTTAGTTGAATCATTACAAAATTGTTTGGACTGTACAGATTGGGATGTTTTTAAAAATGCTTGTGAAAATATTTATGGGGTGAGTGACACTGTTACTTCTTGTATCAGCTTCAGTGAAGAGGTTTTCATTACCAGGAAAGCTATTGTGATTTTCAAAAATTGAAAGCCGTGGTTCACCAAAGCACTAAGGAATCTACCTCAGGTAAAAGAAAAAAAAACATAAAACTGATGAGGATGTCTACAGACGGACCTGGAATATGCTAAACAGTGAAATCAGATCTGCTAAATTGAAGCACAAAATTAAACTTTTGCTTCAGTGTTCAGCAAAGAGTAGCTCCTCTGTAAAGAGAAGCCTTCAGTTTGGTACTAATTACATGTCTGTAGTAGTAGGGTTATTATTGGATGCAATGAGAAGTCAAGTAAA